>NC_073691.1:97007852-97307852 GCF_029784155.1 Uranotaenia lowii | reverse complement strand
TTAGCTGTCATTCTTATGGAAATCTGTGTAGGGGAGATGAGGGCATAACGAGCACCCGAGGCATAATGAGAAGTCCATTTTTCTACATAAGTACGTATTTTCTTAAACAAATTTTCATGAGGACTTGTTTCGTACTACCTATAGTATTAATTTTTCACCAAAAAAGAAATATCCTTTTCATATTTACAGAAATATTAAATAATAACCAGCAAGGTTCTCAAGTGACGAAAATATTATAATTTTTGAGCACCACCAAATAAGCTTTTATGACCTTTAAACCATCTTGATCTGAAATGTACGCACTGCAACATGATCTACACATTGATTTTCAATTTTCAGCATCATAAAATTTTTGATTTTTCACTTTAATCAATTGTAAAACGCGTTTTTACTTTAATTTGTTCACTAGAGGCGAACAGAGCACTTTCAATGAAGGCATATTGAGCATTTTCTGCCGGGGAATCTAGCAGCGAATTCGACTCGATGAAGTCAATTGAGTAATAGAGCTACAGCTTGGCTTGATTCGTCTGTCGATTTGGCCTAATGGTAAGGTGTCGGAGAGGTAATCAGTAGACTCGAGTTCGATTCCTGTTCGAGAGGATTTTTTTTTGCACATACCATTCATGATTGATTTTTTTTATTGTTACATTATACGGCTAATAGCATCAAAGTATCATCCGTCAAACAAAACACCAGAAACATAAGGTATGAGCATGTGTTCATTCTTTGAATTCTACAAACAGACCTAGATTATTTTGTTATTGGTTTGTTTGATGAATCTACGCCTCACCGTTTAGTGCAATCATGATCATGAATGATAAATGAAAAAAAAAATCACCTCGACCGGGAATCGAACTCGAGCCTACTGATTACCTCTCCGACATCTAACCAATAGGCCAAATCGTCAGACGGTACAAGTTAAGCTGTAGCTCTATTACTCAGTTGACTTCATCGAGTCGAATTTGCTGCTAGAATTTTCGGCAGAAAACGCTCATTATGCCTTCATTCATGGTGCTCATACTGCCTCGGGGGGTTTCTCATTATGCCTCTACAGTGACTGGTTTTCAGCTTTCGGCAAAAATTTTTAAAATGCATTTTTAAATGTTTTAATCTACTTTTTCAAGTTTCATCCAATTAGGCAATAGACTATTTGAGTGTCTGAACACGAAACAATTATGTAATTCACATATTACAGCTGTTCTCTATGGTTAAATAAGCGTTTTCCTTAAGGTGGCCATTATGCCCCCATCTCCCCTAATAGTAAAGAGCAGGCTTTATTATTTTTTTTAGCAGGCCCAATCCCAATAGTCAGAAATGAAAATGTTTTCTGCACGCAAAAAAATATAGAAATTAAATCTACGGTAAAATTCACGTAGGCAAAACTTTTATTGCATCCCGTCAATTCTACGTGTGTACATAAAAAAACGTAAAATCTAAGTTGATAACTAACCTTCCTTGTTTTTGAATATTTTATCACGAGTGTTCCGCTAAGTGAAGTGATTTTAATAAGAAATAAGGCTATGATCATTTAGAATCCGGACAGTTACAAACGTGTGTATTTTGAATTTTTTTCATTTTATCGAAAAACTTTCTATGAAGTAAATGAAGGGTTTAATATGATATTTAATGAAAAATATTTGAAAAATAATTTTCCGTTCGTTACAAGAAATATTCTCACTTAACCATAAAATCTCTTAGCACACTTTTTTTTAGTAATGTATTGGTCTATTATTTTTACCACAGAAGCAAAACCTCTGAAAATTCATGATATTTTACACAAATTTACATCATAAACCCAATTGGTATCTGGTTTGAAACATTTCATGAGTGGGCATTTCGAAAAATTTAACCTCTTAAATTCGGTTTTAGCATAAATTTCTTTGCCCATTAGAACACATCTTTCACATTCCGGTTGCACAAATTGCGATATATGAAACTGCTCATTATTAGTTATTTACTTGGTGTCTACTATTCAGGCAACACTTTCTGCCTGCTGGAAACGGATTTACTGCATAGTTTAGGGGTCTGAATTCATTTATTCGCAATAACCATAGTTTTTTTTACCCATATTTGAGATCAAGGGTTTCACTCCGGTGATTGGTTTGAACTTCATGAGCATCCTGTGGTGGCTCCTCATACTTCTTAACCATTTGGGCCAAAAACAATTCAGAAAAAACAACAGTTCATGAGTTTTTAAGACAACAATGAATAACTTCTGAGGGGATTGTGCAGAATTATTTTTACCATGTCTTTTTGCATCGTAAATTTCTCAAACACACGTTACCTAAAAAATCTGAAAAAATAGGCAAGATAGTCCTTTTTATAACCAACACAACGCTGCTTAAGTTTTGTATATCCAAGCTCTTGTAACAGAGCCATCACCGAAATGAAGTGTCCGGATACTAAATGATCATAGCTTTAATAAAAAACGGTCATTCATAAATCTATGTGATTTGATGTGATAGTATACGCAAATTGGTTTTATCTGGTTCCGCTCGAACCAAGGTTTCACCGATTAAACTGTGATCTCCTTCAGTAGGGGAGATAAGGGCATAATGGCCACCTTAAGAAAGACGCTTATCTAACCATAGAAAACAGCTATAATATGTGACTTAAATCATTGTTTCGTGTTCAGACACTAAAAAAGTCTTTTTCCTAACTTTTCTTTATTTAAAACTGGCTGATACTTGAAAAAGTAAATGATATTTTTTGCCGAAAGCTGAAAATCAGTCAATGTAGGGGCATAATAAGAGACCCCCCCGGGGCAGTATAAGCAACATTAAACGGGGTACGATGAGCGTTTTCTGCCGTGGAATCTAGCAGCGAATTTCACTCAATGAAGTCAACTGAAGAGCTACAGCTTGATTTGTTTCGTCTAACTGTTTGGCCTATTGGTTAGATGTCGGAGGGTAATCAGTGTACATCACGACTTCATAGAGGCCCTTGATAAACGAGAATAACGCGCCAATCATTTCGCCGCTTTTCAACTTGGCAAACAAAAATGTATAAAAAACCAACCCCTCTTCGACAAATACTGCGTGACAGTATGATGCTGTGTTAGTGTTTTTCTTCTACGTAATCAGTCGGACATCGTCCTGTAGATGGGCTACATTAACACTATAATTTCATATAGTCTGGCAAAGAGAATGACGGGAGCCAATCGAACTGTCATTGGCGGGAGCCAATCGAGCAAACTTTCTAAATATTGGAAAATCATGGTTGAAGTATTGTGAATCACAAAGCTTTTCTGGCATTTTGTTAACATAAACTAAAGTTATTTAGCATAATTTTCACTATTTTTTCACGTATAAAGCATAATATATTTTTCAAAAGCAATTTCTAGTTGAATTGATAAAAATTGCATGTTATTAAAACGAATTTGAGATTTTTTTTTTATTTTGCAACTGGAGAGAGTTATGAAGAGCTTGAACATTATCGTTGAATGCTCGATTGGCTCCGCGCGAATGACAGTTCGATTGGCTCCCGTCATCCTCTTTGCCAGACTATATGAAATTATATTATGTGTATAGCACCAAACCGAATAGCGACAGTAGGACTAGCGACGCTTTTTTACTAGCGGGATTCCTGCCATTTGCAGGTTTGTTTATCTTTTTTCAGTCCAGTAGGCGATTTCGACGTAGTAATCGAACATTGTTTATGTTATTTACTGTACATTTTTCTTAGGCCATCAATCGCATGCTTCAAGTCTCCTAGGAAACTCGCGCTGCGTCGTTAATATTTTCAACGTCGCGACGTATACGTTGTGTCGCTAGTAGGCAAAGCTGCTATGATTATTAGCGATCATATTTTGGATTTTTTCTGTATGCATAATAGTGTCTATAGGCTACATCGAGCCCGAAACCGGTCGACAAAAAGGTAATTTAAGTTCCTTTTTCCGTTAGTAAGAACGTAAGTGTCGTGTCCTGTAATACGTCGTGTGTTATTTGTGTAGTTAAAAGTTCTTACGTTAGCACCACACACTAAAATGAATAATCAGTAGGCTTTTGTTCGATTTCTGTTCGCGGTGATTTTTTTTTTCATTTACCATTCATGATCGATCCTCGTAAAGGTCCCGAAGAAAGGAAACCTGACTGAGTGCGGTAACTGGCGAGGCATAACGTTGATCTGTACAACTCTCAAAGTACTCTGCAAAGTGATTCTGAACAGGATCCAGGAGAAAATAGACGCTACACTCCGACGGCAACAAGCTGGATTCCGATCTCGACGATCATGTGTGGACCACATCACAACCCTACGAATCATACTGGAACAAATCAACGAATTCCAGGACTCTCTTCTGCTGGTGTTCGTTGATTTCGAAAAAGCATTCGACCGACTTAACCATGAAAGCATCTGGGCGGCTCTAAGGCGACGAGGGGTCCCAGAGAAACTAGTCCATCTCATCGAAGCCCAATATGAGGCATTTTCGTGCAAGGTCTTGCACGATGGTGTCGTGTCCGAACCAATCCCGGTAACTGCTGGAGTGAGACAGGGATGTATCTTATCACCGCTACTTTTTCTCATCGTAATGGATGAGATTCTGACTGGATCGATCGACTGTGCACCGTTGCCGTGGAATCCTTCAACAATGGAGCAACTGAATGACCTTTACCTGGCTGACGATATTGTTTTGCTCGCCCAAACACAACCGTATATGCAGAGCAAACTTGACGACCTCACCGAAAGTTCCAAGGCAGCAGGTCTCAAAGTCAATGCCGGAAAGACCAAGTCGATGAAGATCAACACAGGAAATCCCTTCAGTTTCATGGTAGCTGGGCAACAAGTTGAGCAAGTGGAGTGCTTCCAGTATCTTGGTAGCCAGATAACGCCTGATGGTGGTACCAGGAAAGACATCGAAATCCGGATCAGAAAGGCACGATTTGCGTTTGCGAGTCTCCGAAACATCTCTCTACGAACAAAAATCCGAATCTTCAACTCAAACGTCAAATCCGTATTACTGTACGGGTGTGAAACTTGGTGCACATATGCGGTGACGACGAGAAAACTGCAAGTATTTGTAAACCGCTGCCTGCGGAATATCATACGCGCTTGGCCTGGCCAACTTGGCCTGGCAACTGGATCTCGAATGATGAACTACATCGCCGGTGTCATCAAAGGGCGCTAGAAATCGAGATTAAGGAACGCAAGTGGAGATGGATTGGGCACACGCTGCGAAAAGATGAAAACGAGATTTGCAGAGAGGCGCTTAAATGAAATCCAGAAGGTCATCGAAGAAGAGGCAGACCCAGAAACTCGTGGCGGCGAAGCCTAGCCGCTTAAATCGAGAATCTTGACTGGGACCAGGTGAAGACGCTGGCTCCGGATCGTCAACAGTGGAGGTCTTTTACCACGGCCCTATGCACCGGAGGATCGGCGCGGGATCATTAAGTAAGTAAGTAAAAAAAAATCGGTTATTATTTGTGGCCAACAAACTGCAGGTCGAAAAAAATTTAACAGATACCTATTTTGTGAACAGCATGGGAAGGTTAATCCTCTTGAGTCTTGAGTCATTGTTCAGGTGCATCCCAATAACACAATTTCTTCTGGGACCCTCAATGAATTCATGAAATCTGTAATTTTGCATCATTACTTTTTATGGACGCTCCTCACATAAAATCGCTAAATCTTGTTTCTCAACCGATTGGTACAAGATTTATAGTTTTAGAAACCGTGTAATGGAAATCAAATGCTTTATTTTCAATTTGATATAAAATAACTTAACACCTTAAGGACCACAAAGAAATTTAAACCCAAAAGCACCAAAATTTGGCATTCTCTTTCTCAGAAATCACTGAAACGAGATATCTCGTAGTAAGTTCGCAATGTGTTAAGTAATTCAGTTGAAGCCCTTAGGATTAGAGAAATGTATGTGAGTGCCGAAATGATAGTTTCAAGAAGACGTACTTCAAAGTTGTAAAGGTGCTCGTTGTTTCATGTTTTTCGAATTCAAGCAGTTTTTGTTCAATCGATAAAGTGTTCAAAAAATGATAATAATCTGAGTTTTGCACCAGAATGTAGATTTTTTGTTTTGTCACTTACATCCATCTGATGCTGAGGGCCTCAATTTATATTCGAACAAACAGCACAATAAAACGAAACTTTTAATTCACCTCATTATTTTTCTGAATAAAATAAAATTACAGCTTTGAAACAAAATTAAAAATGTGTCCAAAACGAACCAATTTTAGTTGAAATAAGTTATGTCACAGGTTATGTGTCAGACTGCTGATGAGTCATCAGTGATGACCCAAAATGGATTTTGAAAATTGGTTCATTTGATTGAGGAATAAATTTCAACATTTTAAGTCACAGCTTTTGATAGCTTTTGATTTTGACAGTGGAAAATGTTTGTATGTAACCAATAGTGATCAATTTGACGGTCTGGCGAATGTGGGATTCCCGAGAAATTGGAGAACGGTTGCCATGGACAGAGTGAATTTCCGGAATTATGTTCACCAAGTTGTGCCGTGAAACGCAATACTATGAAAAAAAATTGACGAATAGAAAGTACAAATCAAAAGCTTTTTTAAGAGTACCTAGCTTGAAATGTACACGTTTATTTCTCATACATTGCGTGTTTAACGCCTGAATGTATGCAGCTAATAATAAATGTGTAATGCTTTTGCATGGATGAATTTATTCAAAAGCGCTACTCAGTAGAGCAGAAGATGTTATCTTTCAAATATTCGGCCCGCAAATTCCACCCCATAATGACAAAATGAAAGCAAAATTTGCTATCACACCTTAGGAGTCAAATTCGCTTTCATTTTGCTTGACATAAGCTGGTACACAGCAAAAATGAAATCAAAATTATCGTACTTGGTAAAGTGATGCCAAATTCTGCTAAAACTGAGACCATATCCACACAGATTGATGTCAAATTTCAGTATTAATGGGAAATATGTGATACCTTATATTGGCATCATTGAGCTATCCAAGTTCTCGAAAAACAAGTTGTAGTTAGGGTCTTAGTTTTGACAAAATTTGGTATCACTTTGTTAACTTAGTGTGACAATTTGTGCTCTCATTTTTGCTGTGTTCCAAGCAAAGTATGACCAAGTATTCAAGCAAAATGAAAGCACATTTGGCTCTCAGGACGTGACTTTAATTTTTCCATAAAAGTCTGTTCGGAAAGTGTTGTAGCTGAGAAACATATTTCAGTTACATTAAAAAGTTTCTAAAACTATAGATAAATCTTGTATAAATTGGTTGAGAAACGAGAGAGAGAGATATACAGATATTTTAGCACCATTAAACAACGTAAAACATACTGATGGTGTTTGTCTAAATTATATTGGCCCTGTTGTATGTATGTATGTATGTATGTATGTATGGTTCTCCCATCGGTAGCAAGGTCCAGCCTATGTCTGTGTGACTTGACCTTCGAATTGCTTCTCAGACTTTCACGGCCGATGGTTCGTCGAGAGAAGGTATCCAACCTTCAGAGACCTACAATTACAATGGTTGGCAATTAGACTGCCTCAAATTTGTATGGGAAATTTAAAACCTATAAAATGTTATACGCTGCAGGCTAAAATTGATCCTGGGCCTAGTACAAGATCTCATGCCAAATTTGGGCCAGATCGGACCACGGGAAGGGGTCGCTCAACGAGCCTTAAGTTTGTATGGGATTTTGAGACATTTTGTTCGGGAGGAACATGAAAAACCAGTTTTTCGTCAATAACTTTTGTCTCCTTCGACCGATTTCTTTCAAAAACGGGTTTTCTCAAAGCCTAAATTATGACAAATATTTCATCCGAAAGTTGCATTTCAATTAAATTTAAGATAAAAAAGTTATTAAGCTTCAAAAATTGGTTAACTTTTTTATGGGTGATATTCATCACTGTTTCAATATGACCGATTTTAACCATTGTTGTTGTGCTCGATTGTAATTTTTAATGTTTTTATAATATTTGAGTTTGGATGATATTCACTTGATAGTTCGGAAAGAAGTAAGGGCGGAAAAATGCTTGACAATTAAAAAATATATTGCATAACCACAGGGGCTTAGGGACATGACTGGACGATTTGTGATTCCAAAAAAAACAGTTTTTCATCAATAACTTTGGTAGCCGTCGGCCAATTTCTTTCAATTTGAAAGTTTCAAACGGTTTTTCTTAAAGTCTAAATTATGACAAATGACGAAGACTGCAGTTTGATAAGAGTTAAGATAAAAAAAGTTATGAGGCTTTAAAAATGGGCAAACATTTTTACGATGGTATTCATTACTGTTAATGAGGTGTCAATATGTTCGACCGCCCGACTCATTAACAGTGATAAACACCATCCTTTAAGAAAAACTGTTTTGAAAGAAATTGGACAACGGGAACCAAAGTTATTGATGAAATACAGGTTTTTTTTTTGGCATCACAAATCTTCCAGTCATGTTCCTAAGCCCCTGTGGTTATGCAATATATTTATTAATTGTCAAGCATTTTTCCGCCCTTACTTCTTTCCGAACTATCAAGTGAATATCATCCAAACTCAAATATTATAAAAACATTAAAAATTGCAATCGAGCGCAACAACAATGGTTAAAGTCGGTCATTATTTGACGAAGCGGCAGGCATTTCACATTGAATGTTCTGGTCGGACATTTAGTCGCCTCAAGAAAACAGTGATGAATGTCACCCTTTAAAAAGGTAACCAATTTTTGAAGCTTAATAACTTTTTTATTTTAGGTTTAATTGAAATGCAACTTTCGGATGAAATATTTGTCACAATTTAGGCTTTGAGAAAACCCGTTTTTGAAAGAAATCGGTCGAAGGAGACAAAAGTTATTGACGAAAAACTGGTTTTTCATGTTCCTCTCGAACAAAATGTCTCAAAATCCCATACAAACTTCAGGCTCGTTGAGCGACCCCTTCCCGTGGTCCGATCTGGCCCAAATTTGGCATGAGATCTTGTACTAGACCCAGGATCAATTTTAGCCTGCAGCGTATAACTTTTTCAAAAGTCGGGTCATTTGGGGCAGTCTATTGGCAATCCACTCCGCTTGCAATAGTCTCCCAGATGCATTCCCTCTGAAATATGTAATTATTTATAACAGTGAAACACATCTTAACTGTCGGCAACTTATGGGATTCGAACCCAAAAGTTTTTCATGCCGATACCGGGAATCGAACCCAGTACGCCTGGATTACCAGACTCGCGCCAGCCTATCAACTAGACCACATCAGCGCTCTCTAAATTATATTGGCCCTGTTATAGAGAAAACTATAAGGTAAGTAGTTTCTAGAATCCGATTTTGAAACATGTTCCGAAATCGGATGTTGCCAAAATCGAACGGTGGTTGCGAAAATCGAATGTTGCCAAGAACGGGGTATGTAGCGGTTTTAGTCAGAAGGAGTATCAAATTGACACTCCAGGAAATGTGTTTTGACAAGCAGAAATTACATTGTTGAAAAAATAATTAAAATATTTTTGTCCGCTAGGTTGTAAAAAATCTTCCATAGTGCAAAACCTACAGAAATAATGAAAGCTTCTTGATACCTTGTTTAGCTATCGGAGGAATCTCTAGAGCAAATTGTTGAGACCAAAATGATATCCAATTTTGCTAGGTATTGTAAAATAGTCGAGGTTACCGCTTCGACTTTATTCAAATATGAATTTACAACTTAAAAGAAAATTTAAAATATTATTTGACAAACAACAACTTCAACCAAAAGTAATATTGACTTCAAAACCAAAACGATTCATAAGCCTATCTACCTTTGAACTACAACTAAATATTCCACACCCTATTTGTAACAAGCTAGTATATTGAAGGAATCAACCAGAGTGGGTAAAAAAAAATTACCTTAAAATATGTGATAAAATACAAAAAATACAATTCACAAACATATTTCTTTTATTTAAAATATTTCTACACAATGATTTTCAAAACGTAACCGAAAAAAAAAAATGCAATACAATATTAACTACATAATTGTAAAAGCTTGCTGGAATGCGTTACAAGTTCAACACATGAAGACTCGAAGGAACAGGTAAAAACTAAGGTGTAATTTTGACGTAGGAATTTGAGATAAGTTGCTTGAATGTAAATTATTTTTCTTCTACACTACGGGAACAGGAACTATGATAAAGTTAAAGGAAATGAAAGAAAACATTTAGATAAACATTGAAACATTGAGGTCCTAATGGAAACGGCACTCACCTTGGATCGGCATCTATCAATCCCCATGCACCGAGAGGATGTTGCGTAGTTCCTAGTAATTGCCGACGACAATCCTCGACCAATAATCGAGCGTGTTCGGCACCTTCCAAAGCATCCGTCTCATCAACAACTCCCGACTGGCCTCCCAATGCATTTACTGATTCCGCTGAAATCTGATTACCTAGCATCATATCAATGGTCGCCTGCCGGTAGGTGTCCTTGAACCTGGCCAGGTAATAACTGCAAAACGATAAAATTAAAATTTCAGTTAAAAGTTTCCATAACTATTTTATAAAAAGAGGAATAACCTTGTGCTATAGATCAGCTCTTCTACGAGAATGTGCTCTGCGCTCATCAAACCGTAGTTATAATATTCCAAAGAGGGACCACGAGCAGGTATTAAGGCATCAGAGGCCACTTTGAATAACACTTCGTACGGATCGTCTTCGGTCAGTGGTTCGTACACAGGCAAATTACCCAGCATCAAATCTATGCAACTTTGCCGAAAGGAATCAGCAAAATGTTGTATTAGATAACTGCAGATCCACGTGCAGATGACACGAACGTTGTTTTAACGATTATTCATAGAAACGAACAACGAGAAAAACAAGGAAACGGTAAAAATTCAATACTTGTACAATTAAGTTTAAATTTTAGAAAGTGAAACACAATTTATATTTAGGTACATATGAGGTCCGGTGTACCTGCAAGTGCTAACGTTCAACTTTTCTCTTAAAGGTGCATTTACAGTTCTTTCGAATATGAAAATGAAAATACTTCTATTCTTCAAAAACTGGACTATGCTGCATTTCATGGCTGCGAAACTAGGTGGAATAGATGCGGAATGGTTGAAAGATTATTTTTGAACTGATTATCTTGTTCAGAACCCTTTAACATTGGTTTTATTTCAATTCCCCCGATTTTCACTGCGGAATATTTTTTCCGCGTTCACTGACATTCCGCTCGAAGTGTAAACGCACTGAGCGAACGTGAAAACGGAAAACAAACAAGAGTGGTGTGGTGAATATAAATTCCGCGTTCATTTTCACGTCCGAATGGCAATGTGCATTCTGAAAAAAATTTCACCGATGACGGAAAAATTTTTTGCTCCATAAAAATTAGTTTTTAAATTGCAGGCACATTAGAAGGCCAGGAATGGCTTAAAAATACTACGAGTTTGAAATGAGTCGCATTAGATTTTTTTTTTATGTTAAAAAACTCGCTTGGGCACCATTTAATTGTACCTGTTGGAAGAGTTGCTCAACAAATAAATGTAAACAAGAATCAGGCGAATGGCCAGAGTCCATTGAAATAAAAAAAAAGTAGAATCAGCTCTATCCAAATGTGTGCTTCAGAAAAGGTATGGAAATAACTGGAAAACTCTTGAAATTTTTCAAAAATCATGAGCAAAAGTAAACCGATGCATTTGAGTTTCATAAAATCTTTTCGATTGTTTTATTTTATTAAAAAGTAATTTTGATAACCTTTTTTAAGCAAATTTTTAATCAAGAACAAAAAAAAATTGCCTATGTTGCATAAGTTATTCATAACATTTTTTCAATAAGTTTTTCAAAAAAAAAAAAATCGCTTAAGCTAGTTACTCTTTGATCGATAAATACTTTTTGAGGGTACTCAAAATTCATAATTCAAATTTAAATTCATTGTATTCACGGATAAAGACTTTTGGATTATTTTTTTTAAATCAATCGTTTTCAAAGATGAATATGGCTTGAAGAAGAATAGGTTTTATTTTTGGTTCTTTATATATTTCTTAAGAAATTTGAATTTAAATTTGAACACCGGTTCGACTAGTATCGATCAAAACATTGGTTGAATGATCATTTACCGATCGAAACCAATTTCGGTCTGTCAAAATTCTGTAATGCCTTAGTAAATGAAGGTCTTTTGCTTAAAACAACAGTCAGCAAAAATGGAGTCCCAAAAAGTCATTAATACTGCAAGAAAACAGCAAATTTATTAATAAAAGTTGATAAAACGCACCTGAACATGTATTGAATTCATTTTAGGACCGATACACTGGACTCATCTGTGAATTAGTTTGGAAAAAGTATTGCGTTTGCACTTGCCCCCATAAACGGGGCAAGTGCACTCAGAATTTTTTTCACGAAAGTACCGTTACTTTTTACCATTTTTTTTTTTAATTTTTCACTTTCAACGGGAATTTGTTGAGAACTATTTTAGTGACGCAACGAACAATAATTAATAATTTTTGAACATATACATATTTTTCTAGGACATGTGAAAGTTGAACTGTGGTGAAAACCGTTTGCACTTGCCCCGGTGTACCTTACATCTCTTTCGACACAAATTATTCACTTTGACATGAAAATAATATCAAAAGACAAATATTAGAACAATCTGCAGAATAAGCAATTAGGTACTGGAGATTCGTGTGAAGTTTTTTTTCTCTCTGTAAATTAGCACTTTATTCCTCTTTTCTTTTTTGCTAAAATTAAAACACTTACCGATTTGCTGAATTCATTCCATCCTTGACGAGACCAGTTAGCTTTCGTTCTCCTGTTCTTGTGTAATCACCCTGAATAAAACAAAGATTGAATCACTTACTACTTACATAGCTGATCGACTTGCATTCGTACCTTTAGAGCATTTGTTCCCGCATATTGGCGACTAATGACATCCCCGTTGTTGGCCCAAAGCACCATAAAAGGAATTTTCAGCTGATCCGGCAGCTGAGAATATGGTGGTGCAAGGCCCAGTTTAACAAGTTGAGATTCGAGCACCGCTTTTCCGAGGGCCGTCTGCACGACATTAGTGCGGTCCAGACAGTCCATACAATTCACTCGGAACACACTCTTTTGATTGCAAATGGCTCCGTTAGTGTCTCGCCAGTGGAAGCCCATGGAACCGGCCTCAGGAGCCAATGCTTCGATCAATGAAGAAACATTTTCGAAACGCATTCCACGACTGAAACATTATTACTTACTGATTACAATGCTAGCGTAAAAATTTAATGATGAACTTACCAATATTCATGAAAATCAAATGTTACATAAATAAGCTTCTCTGAATTGTAGCGCAAAACGTGACTAGCATATGCATCACCGATAATTTTTTCTTTGCCACTTTGTTCGACGAGATTAATAATGGCTACCGATTGGTATATTGAAAGTTCTTCGTTAAAATGTTTTTTGAATGCGTTGTGCGTTTCTTCATCATCTGAAAGAAAAATGTGCTGGTTAAAACTGTTTATTTTTTCTGTTCTATCCGTATAAG
Source organism: Uranotaenia lowii (assembly GCF_029784155.1). NCBI lineage: Eukaryota > Metazoa > Arthropoda > Insecta > Diptera > Culicidae > Uranotaenia > Uranotaenia lowii. The sequence continues at coordinate 97,294,441 of NC_073691.1, read as the reverse complement.
TCTGTACCTCGGTCGAGCCTTGGAGGTGGGCGATATTTGTATCCAGGTTGACTCCAGTAAACCGGAACCGAACCTCGAACCTGTGTAAATGAAATCTGATGTTGGCGCAGCGAAAGTACCTGTTCTGTTTCTACGTAATTCGCGCAATGGCCATTTTCATCAATACCGCGACGTTTATATCGAGTACCTGCCCGATAACGAGATCGCCGGGACACTAAAGCCAGTGTAAAGCATTCATTGCCTATCACACATTGTTCGATTTGTACAAACCCTTGAACTATAGGAAGTACCCAAGTAGGATCACCTAGCTTGGCGATATCCTGAACCATAGTTCGGTTCCAATAAAACCGATCATCTGGAGATTCCTCACGTCGTTGCAAATTGTTGGTAATATCACAGTCCAGACTATAATAAAAACTATCACTATCGTCAAATATACGGTGTAACTCATCCATCACACGTTTTTCGATTCGTACTGGATCCTTCACTACCATTCCTACCATCGTCGATTTTACCTGATTGGAGGCAATGGCAGCGGCCTTTTCGGTCGTATTTTTTATAGTACTTCCAGCGCTTTTGACTGCACCCCATGTTTTGTTTACTAAGGCAGAGCTTTCGAACAACCGATTTCTTGGGGATGGCGATGCGTTCTGGCTTGAAGTACCACTCGATGATTGAGCTGATATAGTGCTGGGTACTGTTTTAATACTGGTCGATGAGTTATGCTTGAGACAAGGTAGCAGGAAAGAGTCAGGATCTTCAGCACCGAGTATACAAATACTTTTGATCTTATACACCAGATGCGGTGCATACAAAACGCCAACAGGGTTAGCCTCTTTGACTATGATCAGATGCGGTTCGAGCACTCCTTGTAAAGCTATAGTGCCAACAATCCCGTGAGTAAGACCAATGCACTCAATATCATCAACCGAAGACAAATCCCAACCTGAAAAGAACGTTTAAATCGAATTAGGTATCACTATAATATTTCGCGTGCGATTTCATCACGTCCAATTGAAATAAAATTAAAAAAATTGTTATTGTAATTGTAATTGTGATGTTAATTTACGAGAACCTTCAAGTTACAAAAGAACTTAGTGACTAGATCAAGGAAGATACTTTAACGAATACATGTGAAAAGTAAAGATAAAAATAACCAACTCCTGTCCAGTGCCCTCCTAAATGAGGCCATGGTGGTTGTCGCCTTAGTCGAAAGTGGAATGTGGTTCCAATAAGATGCTCCACAAATTAGTGTACTTTCTTCATAGTTGTACCATTGATCACAGTTGTACTGTGACGAGGGATTATGAAACACTTTTATTAAACTTATTATAAAGAGAACGAAACTCTGCGATGGAAGACTGCATCGATTTGCCTCTGAAGTTAGAGATGATTTTGTTGGCCATCTCTTCGGTCGATCTTCGGTGCTGTGCCAAGGTGAAAACCGCAAGCCGCAAAAATCGGAAATGCATACTCGATCGCTGGTCGGAACACCTGTTAGTAGATGAGCATCTTATTTCTCAGATACAATCTGGACTTTCTGTTGATGATAGTGTTAGGGCAGTGGTATTTAAAGTGGTCCCTACCGTCCCCTTGGGGGCGTTGAGAGCTTTTAGGGGGGCGGTGAGCTCAACTTTGAAATTTGGGGGGCGTTGAAAGGGCTCGAGGGGGCTATACGGGGTCATTTTAAGATTTACATTTTCACAAATTACGAGTCAACTTTAAATTTAAATGACAACGAGTACGTCCAATAGCCAACAATCAAACAACTTCGAAGAACTTTGAAAACCAAATTGTAGACAGGTTAAAGATAAATATCTGTAAACTCAAAGAGTTGCCAAGCAAGTTTTCGTCTCTGTAAGTCAAAATCATAGACAGATATTTTTTTGAATTGTGACAGATGTTGTATTGTAAGTTTATTTTTTATTGTATAAAAAAGCCAAAATTTTGGATGGCAATGCCTGAAAAACCTTGAAAATGTGTTGTCCTAAAAAATGAAAAAAAATCTTTCGATTGAATCTTTGTTTGAAGGCGTCACAGATTTGGTTATTGATTTTTGGAATGAAAAAGAAGAATTCTAACAAACTAATGGAAATTTTTTTTGAATCGATATAAAAATGAAATTCGGCAATTTTGCATGATAAGACATTAAAAGTTGTTCGATTTTCACTAAATTGTCGGAATTAAGTTGGTAGTAATGATAAATGGGTTTTGTTTGCTTTGTCTTTTATACTCTTTTCGGATGTCGGTGCTGATATAATAAAGTTTTCCAGTTGTTACGCTTCAAGACCATTGATTTTGTTTAATTTCAAATGTATGTTTACTATAGTATCCCTTATCTTAATTAAGCTGTTCATAATATGTATGTAGTTATGAAAAAGTATTAAACTATAGAACCATTAAAAGTAAGTAACAATAAAATTTAAGAAATTATACCGAAACAAGAATCGATATTCCACAAGGTACTCACCACATTTTATCTGGAATTCCGATGTCGATCGATTCCACCAAAGGCTCTTTTCTTTCCTCACGAAAATATAGTAATTTTCGGTTTGGAAAACTTCCATCGCGATTTGTATGAAATTTCCAAACAACCGTTTTCCGCTCCAATAACCTTCTTATATTAAACTAAAATCACACCTTACTACGAACAATTTTCGCAATCGAATCGATAAGTGTTTTTGTTTTGCTGTTTTTTTTTCGATCCCCTCCCTTTTTATCACTGATCATAAAACTGAAGATTACGTGCTCCTTTCACATTTATTTTTACTAAACATAACGATTTGTGGTAATTAATTAAACACTTATTACAAAACCTCCAAATAATCTACTATAACTAAGTATTTTAGAGATTTTTCAGCATAATGTTCGAGTATTTTATGTACGATTCGCAGAAAAACAATGAAGCCCTTGCTTTGAATGGAAAATGAGTAATCTCACTTGCACGGTGAAAGAGTTCAACTCAAAAGGAAACCTCAAGGGCTCTCAATACAGGTTTAATTTGCATCTACTGAAAAATAAGGAAGCCTAACTCATTTTTTATGATGAGAGAGATAAAAGCACAACCAACGTAGGAGACTTTGCATTACCCGGGGGCTCTCAGACCACAACCGAGTATCGCACTGTCAATTCACCGTGCAGGACGATCCTAAGGCTGATGTCATGCTGAAGCAACTAGCAACGCGACCTACAACGCAACGTTCACACGACTAACCAGCTCTCATTTGATCTCCATGGAAATCGCGCAGACCTGTCATACTGGTCGCTTTGTATAGCGCGACCAATCTGATGCCAATGTGTTTTGTAGCGCGACTAGTAGGAAATCCAATAGGAATATTGTTTTTTCTCGATTTGAAGCAGTGATTCCGGGTTTTAAGCACAATAGTACGAAGATCTGTCCGAACTTGTGATAATAAACTAAAAAATATCTTAATCGGCGAGAAAATTTTCATGAATTCTTAGTTCCGGCAAAAAAACAAGGAATTTTGTCTGTTCAAATTTCGGCATTCTTGCAATCCGGGTCGTGATTTGATGAGTTTTTGATGGCTCCCGAAAGAAAGGAGACGATTCAAAGCATTATCAGATGTAGAGAAGTGATGATTTGTAGGGAATCTCAAATGGTGTATTTTTTTTTTGATTCCGGATTTGGCTCTGGAACCGTCAGAATAAAAAAGCAAGTTTCGGGTTTCGAGTTATTCCATACGTAGGTGTGCGTGAGAACGAGCGCAATGTTTACATGCAGCTGTCATTTTGTTCTCCCTTCTGGATTCCTTCATTCGGTTCTTCACATCCGGATTGCCGTTTTTCGTGTCCGGATTGCCGTTTTTCGTGTCCGGATTGCACTGGACTGCAGATAGTACGATTTTGCTTGGCTGAGAGGTTCAAAATCGCGGCAATAATCATTTGCCCGTTCATTATTTCAACTGTTTTGTTTTCAGCCAAAAACAGCTGTTTAATGTTTTGACAACAACGTTGAGAGTATTGGTGAACTTCTCGCAAAACTGACTTTTTTCTCAGGGCGACTCCGTCCCTTTTTCGGGCGAACCTAGGTTGCCTCTCGAGCAATAAATGAGCACGATGACAGCAGTTAGAGCGAACCTAGGTTGCCTCTAGTTTGCCTCCAGGTGAAAAAAAATACGGTAAAAGTGACAGGTCGCGCCAGCATGACATACCAATGCGTTGCAACGCAATCTTATTGGAACGTTGCGTTGCGTTGCGTTGCTAGTTGTTTCAGCATGACATCAGCCTAAGGCTGCTAGACGTGTCGGTAGCCCACACTTACACCCACGTTGACACGGGCTACCTGTCAATGGTGCACATTTGTAATCATTATGTGGTCCAACAGTTTCGTATAATTTCTTCTACACTCAGAAAAATACTATTATGTATGCCATAAGATTCTCTTATGAAGTGGCGCCATAAGAAAAATTAATGAAATTCATAAGATTGTCTTATGACGCGAATGAATTCTGAAGATGAACGCCTACTTCAATGAAAGGTTGTTGCTTTTCATAAGAGATTCTTATGGAAATAGTAAATCACTTTCTAATAAGAAAAATTCTAGATATTTCATGCTAAAACAATCACTTTATTGTTTGCCAAATTTGTTTAAAATTAAATCCTTAATGGTCACCATCAGCAGCGCATCAAGAGACGGCTCCATCAAAGTTTTTTTTTGCCGCATCTAAATCTTTGACCTTTCGTTTTTTGCCGATCAGCTTGCTGAAAAGTAAACAAATAATGTATTTTAGTTTACTAATATATTAGACATTTACACAAAAAACATCAAATCGAACTTACCATTTGTTACCGTTGGTAACAATCCTTTGATTAGAATTTGTGTACCCTTCCCGAGTATATTCATATAGTTAGATTAGGAACAATAAAATTAAAATGATATAAAGTTAGATAATAGTTTAGATGTATATTTGTAAAAGGCTCAGTAAATATAGTAGGGACAAAATTGTGAAAAAAGTTGTGTTGTCTGTTAGATCAGAAAAAAGTAGGGTGGTTTCACGTTCTTCTGTCACACACGGATGGTAACCTGGCCGGTGTGCTCGAGGGCGCGATGCCCGAAAGCACGTCCAACCGGTCCGGCGATTTGATGCGGGCGTCTTCCGTGGCCCGAGAGTGACAATCGAACGTGCCACTATGTCCATGGTCACCCTATCATCCCATCCTTACCCAACTTTTGATAGTGGCCCAACGATAAGTTGACACGTCATTGTTGGGCCATTATCGAATTGTCATCGAAGTTTCCGGAAACAGCGAGAGAGGATAGGAATGATTTGTGCGAAGAGAGGAAAAAGCAAGAGAGTGAAGAAAGAGCGGATCGCGAAAAAAAAAGAGGCAAAAAGATTCGAGACTGCGAGCGAGAGATTCGGTGTAGGGACACGGACAAGTGCGGTGCGTCTTTTCGATTCCTCAAAACGAGGCGAACCAATAAGTGAGGACCGCGTGTGAAAGTGGCGAGGCTGGGCAACCTGGTTAAGCCCGATAAATTGAAAAACCCAAGGATCCGGGGGCTAGGTTGGTTTTCCAAACCATCCGACCGAGTCGCCGATCCAGCCATCCGGCTAACCGGGTTAGCAGACTAGACCGCTCAACCTAAACGCCGAATTAACATCCATCTATTCCGCTGCGAAAGTCGGCCACGTGTCCGGGAGGAATATTCAGCTTAAGTGGTAAAGGCGTACGGGTCGGTTGACAAAATAATCCGGCTCCCGTCAAAAACCTACAACTCGTCCGAATTTGTCCGGCCAAGCAACCACCAGGAAACCTCGTGGGTCCGAAAGAGCCATCCAAACTCATCCGTATCTGTCCCTTCCCAGACTAGATTCGTTGGGCCGAGCATCCGATCGGCCAGGGAAGCCTGCCAACCAAGTAACCCAGCGAAGCCGTCAATCAAATCCGCTGGGTCGTACTGATTATCCGGTAAAGCCACTAAAGTCGCCGATTCCTGCCATTCCTCCGAATTGGGCGACGCAGTACTTGGCTTAATCCGTTCTCCAGGCCGTCGAACCGGACCAAACGTCCAGCGTAGCGGGTCACCGGGTCTATCGGAGTATCGGGTCTTCTACAACCGACAAGCCGAACCAACAAACCATCTTGGCCACCCGTCCCACCAAGCCACCTGGGACCGGAGGTCGAATGCGGTCGTTTTGGCCCGGGGAAACAAACAAGGTCCAAACATCCGTTGCCGATAAAAAAAAAAAAGGACTAAGGTAACCAATGCTCCCTTCAACCAACTTTCTTCAACCAACCATCCTCGACCTACTCTCTACTACCAACCATCTTCAATCAACCATCTTCAATCAACCATCTTCAACCAACCATCTACCACCAACCACACTCGATCCATCTTCTACAACCATCTTCAATCAACCCCGAAGCTCTACCATCCCGTAACATGCAGCACGGCCGCACCGGTTCCCTTCCCACTATATGTTTATGTGTCTAAAAATAATGTAAAATAAAATCAAAAATAACAAAATTTTCACATCTTTTCCCTTTTGAGCCGATATACCTCGGAAGGGTGCTCTTCCACTTATATTAATTTCTTCTTCCTCTCAATGGCTATGGGTGAGTCATGCCTAAGCTAGCCGACTCTGGGATTACGCAACGTCTGGGCTAGCCGTACGTAATAACTGGCGATCCGCGAAAAAAATACTTAAAAAAATATTCAATTTTTTCAAATTGATTATTTTTTTCTATCTTGCTTAGGGTGATTCACAAATACGTATGTCTTCGTGATTGAATTGTCATTTCCTCCTTGTAAATCGAATGATATGTCGTCCAGTCAACGTCTAATTGATCCAGTAGAGTAAAATCAAATAATAGAGAAATATTTCCAGCGTAAGTATTCTATATAAACCAAACTGCTTGATTTACGTGAAGTTATTTGAAAAGCGAAACTTATATGTATTTATTACTCAGTAGTGCACTGGCCCAGGATTAAAAAAAAAAATTCAATTGAAAAAATATATATATATTTATATGTATTCGGACAGGAACTAGAGGAGTAGTAAAACCGATAAGGATATCCGTTATTATAATGGAACCAATTACAGAAAACGAGCTAGAACGTTTATTTTTGGAGGCCCGAATCGAAAACCTTGATGGAGATGACTTAGATTTTGAGCTGGAAATCAGAAGATTTCCGTTTTCGAGGGATGAACACATCTCTCGAAAAAGAAAAGCTTTGAAGGAATTGTTAAAGAATGAGAAAGAAGAACCAGAAGTTCATAGTAAAATTTTAACCCGCGATCCTCTTACAGAAATAGAGTTGTGTGAAAAGAAACTAACAGAAATCGATGAAATCTATAGCATTACAGGGAGTAAACAGCTTCCAAAAAAATATTTGACTGTTTTGCTTCATGTAGGATGTAGGGCAAAACTAGTCAGGGATAATCTGCCTCGAGACAAAAGAGCCATCATGGACGAACAATTACAGCGGATAATATTCTTATTGAACAAATATTTTATAAATAGCAATCAAGATGAAAATCTGTTACAATTACAAGAAGAAGATAATTTAGGAAATCTATTCGAAGATAACCAGCCTAGTATCGCTATTGATAATTCTTTGCCGACACAAAATACACCGCTTGAAGACAATCTTTCAGTAGCCCATATGGAAACAGATCTGATAAATTCGCTTTCACGTTTAGGACTGATTAAAAACGAGTCTTGCGATAAACAACAGTTTATTCAAGGTTTGCTGACTTTGGAGAATGAACTTTACCAATTAAGGCAATTCAAAGCAAATAATTCAGTTAACAATGAAATGATCTCGAACCCAAAGTATACAGGAACAAATCCAAAATCATCTATAAGCACTATGACCCCAATTCGCAACGCCGCGCAAACAACGGAAAATGAATTAATTGAAAAAACTGTCCGAAGTACAGGCATTAATACGATTTTACCGACAACAAATTCGTATTTGAGCAAATCGATACTACAAAATGTATCAACGCGATTCGTAACTCCCATTTTGAACCCACCGATATTTACAACAGGCACGCGACCTAGTACTTCGATATCTTACGCACAAAAATTGCCTTTTCTAAATAATGATCAATCCTATATTTCACCGCCTTACCAGAACCCGCCCCCAATATCTCCATGGCTGACTCCCTGTCCGATATCCTTACCGATATCACAGCACAACTACCAAGCGATAGGAGTAAAGGTTTCGGACAGCGATGGAAAAGGCGTCTTGTCTGGTGTAGAGCGGAAATCCAAAGAGACCGATTTTTATTTTTATTTTTCGTACGTCAATTTCATTTGACGTTTTGGTTGACGTTAATCGAGATGGATTCTCCAATGTTTATTACACGCTGATTTTTTTAACTCAAATTCGAGGTGGATTCTACAGTTCTTCCTCCTTTAGAACGTTTATAATATAAATGTTAAATTACAAATTACGAACAGATTATTTTATATCTGATTAGAATCCATTAAATTTAGAACTTCAATTATATGTATCGATTTTAACTAATAATAAAGATATTGATTTGATTTCTTTTCTCGTTTACATCTTTTTGATCTTCTTAAACCACTAGTAACATTTTCTGCAACCATCTTCTTCTGGGATGATGAAATAGAAATTCCCTCGACTGTTTCCTCGGACTCAGCGTTGTTATCTGGCCTACTTCGACAGCCAAATATGAAAGAATCCGCGGGGAATCCAGAAAAGTCACCAGATGAATCGAGAACATCCTGATTTTCGAAAGTCTCTTGCGAGACAAAAACACTTTCGCTGCTTTGCTCTGGTAAACTATCGTCTCGTTCCAAAGAATCATCCTCACGCCTGCGCTTGGAAGACCGAACTTCTGGGCAAAGATCAGAGACGATTACCGCCCTTGTTCGCCTTCGATCCTTTTCTGCGATACGAAGTTGTTGCCTGTGTGCCAGGACCAATCTGCCGTTCAGAGAAACCTGGAAAACGTTGGATGAAACTTTTTTAATAAATTTTGCCATTATCCAACGTTTTATGTCAGTGGTTTTAGGGTTTTTATAATAAACAGGATCCCCAGCCTTAACGTTAATAAATGGGTCATTTAATAATGAATTAGTACGTATGTTATGGTCTTCACCTTTTAGTGGTTGCGTCAAAAGAGTTTTAGAATCGTTTTTAGGATTCAATAAGTCAATTAGTGTTTTTGGTTTATAGTTAAGAATGTTTTCTGAAGGAAAGTGACCTGATTTGAGACAAGTGTTTCTATAATTGAAGAGAAAATACTGAACTTTCTCTTCAATGTCCAATTTTTGAATATTTTGGTCCAGCATAAACTTTTTGAAAACCTCTTTCACTAAACGAACCAATCTTTCCGCCTGACCGTTACTTTGTGGATTATAAGCGGACTTTTAAGGACTTGTATGCCCTGTTTTTCCAGAAATTCTACAAAATACTGTGAATTAAACGGTGGACCTCCATCCGTGACAACTACATCAGGTAACCCAAACCTGGCAAAAACTGCCATAAATTTGTGTAAAACTTTTTTACAATCTGTTCCAAAACGCATGTATTCTAGCTCTAGCCATTTCGAATAACTGTCTATAATTACAAGGAACACTTTCTGCTGAAAATGGAAAAAATCCACATGAATTCTACTAAATGGACGATTAACCGGAATCCAACTGTTGCTTGTTTTTGGGCGATGGACAATAACCATTTGATTGCAAATTAGACATGATTTCACAAAATTTTCAATATCCTGATTCAATCCAAACCAATAAACACTCCGGCGGGCTAGTTGTTTAATTTTGACAATTCCAATATGATTTTGATGTAATATTTCCAAAACTTTTCTTTGTAATGACGAAGGAATGATAACTCTTTCTTGAAACAAAATACAACCGTTGACCTCTTCTAAATCCTGGTAATGAGCATAAATATCTCTAAAGTCTCGCTCTATTTTTGTGGGCCATCCATTTGATATGTAACGTTTCAATTTCTGTAGAAAGGTATCATTTTCTGTTTCTTTGGAAATAATTTTATAATTTATAGGAAAACTGGACGAAAAATTCAGGCTTTTTATAAATTCACGTTGTAGTGATTTAGGAACTTCTTGTTGGAGTGGAAAACGAGAACAAAAATCGGCGTTCCCTATCTGGTTGACGGCCTGTAAACAATGTCAAAATCGTAAATGCTCAATTCCATAACATAACGCTGTAGTCTAGTTACGAACATTGCGTTTTTACCTTCTCGTCCAAAAATTCCAATTAGGGGTTTATGATCAGTGTAAACTGTAAATTTTTTTCCATAAAGAAACTTATGAAATTTTTTTATTGTCGTAACAACAGCCAAAGCCTCTAAGTGCAATATGGGATATGATTGCTGTGCTTTATTTAATGTAAATGAAGTGAATGCAATAGGTTTTTCAACACCGTTTATTGCATGTGCAATCACTCCACCAATACCATAATTGCATGCGTCCGAAACTACAACAATTGGTTTGTCTGGATCGAAAAATTCTAAAAGATTTGAGTTTAATAGATAGTTTTTGCTGTTAACAAAAGCTCTTTCACAATCATCATTCCATTGAAAGTGGACATTTTTCTTTAATAAATTATACAAACAACTCAATTTAGTGGACAAATGTGGAATAAATTTACCATAGAAATTCAGCAAACCCAAAAACGACTTCAGTTCCGTTATGTTTCTTGGAGACTTGGCTTCTCTTATAGTTTCAATTTTCTGAGGACACGGTTTTAGACCATCCTGAGTCAAAATATGACCAAGAAAAGGTAAAGACGAAACAAAAAACTTGCATTTTTTAAAGTTTACCTTAACATTTGCTTTAGTTAATCTCTCTAAAACAATATAAAGCTTCTTTTTACAGTCTTCAAAATCTACTCCTGCTATTAAAACGTCATCCAAATAGCAAAATACCATCGATAAATTTTTCAAAATTTGGTCCATTATTTTCTGGAAAATAGAGGCAGAAGATGAAGCCCCCTGAGGCAAACGATTGTAACAAAAAAGTCCTTTAATTGTATTAATTGTCATGAATTTCCTAGATTTCTTTGTCAGTAAAAGTTGCGTATATGCTCCTGCAAGATCCAACGAGCAAAACACCTTAGCTCCAGCCAAAGAAGCGAACAAATCTTGCGCTACTGGGAGTGGGTATGTATTAGGTATAATTAATTTATTAATAGATACTTTACAATCAATGACCAAACGGATGTCATTATCTTTTTTCATCACCGCAATAACAGGAGAAGCCCACTCACTGACTTCAACTGGTGTGATAACTCCCTCTTTTTCAAGAAAATCCAGGTGATCAATTACCTTTTGTCTCAAACGCAACGGAACCCCATATGCTTTTTTGAATATTGGTCTATCTTCCTTCAGAAACAACTCTGCTTTGTAACCAACTATAGGATCAGAAAAGGTTTTGTTAAATATATGTTGAAACTTACCCAAGTAACAATTTAAGTTTTTTAAGAATCTAGAAGGGCACTTTCAAACTTTGTTATAAAACAACGTTACGCTTTATAAGCTCCATTAAAACATCTATAAAACAACTATAAGTGTAAAAAGGCCCACCTACAGGAGGTTCTGAAGTTCCCATTCAAAGTACCTTATACTGCCATATGGACTTATAAGGGTTTTGCTCAAGGCTTGTTCTAGATAGTCAGTTCTTTTTGCACTGAACAAAAAACTCGTGAATTTTTTTTTTGCCGAAATAGGTTTTGAAATGGCATAGAGTAAAATAAAATAATCTGACTCAGCACCTAGCAATAAAATTCTATGTTTTTATCCAGCCAAACATTTAGGTAATACTTTAATTATTATTCTATTAAATTTCGTAATCGATTTTTTCGCTTTTCCTCATGGTAAAAGTTGGTGTGCTCCTAGTTTTATCGATTAGTTTTTGAAAAAACTGCTAAATAAAACAGGCCCCCCTGTAATATTAGGAAATAGCATAGCTAAATAAACATAATTTAATCATTAAATAACTCCGATCAATTTCAATGTCCATTTTCTAGTCCCTGATTGATAATAATTGATACGAATAACATTATTTGTAACATTTTAAAGGACATATCGCTCTATAGTGTAATATTGAGTTGAAAAAATAACATTTGAAATTTCAATAATTTCATCAGAAAATGGCGATTTATCCGAAGATCTATTTCACTTAAACAAACCATTCATAAGATCAACTATTCTGGTTGAATGTCATTATACAACCAAGAAATCTTATCGCGAACCTATTTTAGTGTTTTTGTCTTTGTAAACAGCTGTCAAAAAAAAAAAAAACAAAACAATTCCTCCCCGAAATCCGAACATTCCGTCTCCGTGGAAGGCTCTCTGTAGTTCACGATCGTAGCCAGAAAGCTTGTAATTCTACGAAAATGTTCCGCACTTCGCACATCGCAAGCGCTTGGGAGGCTGTTGCCAGCTGGAACTACTGTCGCCCAAGAGTAAAACCTAGAGTTTCAACGTTTTTGATATCCCAGGTAAATATGTTTGAATGTTTTTCATATTCATCAAATTGAACTATCGTAATTTGTACAACTTGCAGGTTCACATTAAATATGATTCCAGAGTAACAATTGATAACCTTTTGCTAACAAAAACGACCAAACCAACCAGCTGGAGAATGCTGTGGGAAAATTATAAATACGACGGAAGCAGGTAGTATACGATTAAGGACAGCTGACATGGGACAACTGCTCATGAAGGTATTCAAACTTCGGAAGCTCGAAACGATCGCAAGAAGTCATTCAGCCAGCACTAAAGGGATTCGGAAGAAACACAGCAGGGAAAGAAAATTATAAAATGCATAGTGGGAAGTGATATAGTTATTTTTTGTGTAAGGTACCTAAAATAAATTACATCTTGATGATAGAAAACATTATTTTGAGCTTTGCTTGTTTTGTATTATGCATAATGCGTTAAACATAAAGTACTCAATTCAATTGACGCGATTCACGACCGATAAATTCTACTTTTGCGAATGCGATCGATCCGGTTTTCCGGTGGATCAATCAAGTTTTCTTGCAACAGTTATTGTACGGACGATTGCTGGAATGTTGCTAGAAGGAACCATTTTCCGGTACCGACGTATCATTCGGAAAATGGTGGTGGTGAACATTCGGACTGTGTGAACGGTAATGACGGACAGAACAGTCAAATTGCTTCCGGAGGATTTATATCACGGTTCGATGAACACCGTGTACACCGTAAAATTGTTGGCAGATTTCTTATCTTAATGTTTCTTCCCAATAAACTAAACGGCTTCCACAAGCTTTTAATCGAACTCCGTTCTGCTTCTGTCTCTGGCCCGTTTGTTGCTGCATGGTTTTCGATAAAACGGAGGATTTAATAGCCTCAATGAAAGCGAAACTAAGTGAATATTTTTGTACGTCGCCTCTATTGTAAACACAGCTTGTTTTGAATTTGATTGGATCTGACATTTCAGATGACATTCTTCGTAGGTTTTTTTCAGAGCCTCTTTGACTTGTTCGAGCAAATATGTTTTGTGGTTTTAATATTGCTTTGTAGCGACCTTCAAAACCGCTGTGGGGACAAGTGGAAAAATAATCTAGAACTTTGATTGAGGTTTTTTAAGGAGGTTTAATAATGGTTTTGTAGATATCCTGAGGATGGTTTATATAATGGTCTGCTGAAAGTATACTTCACAGCAATCTATGCCTACCCAAACCCTTTAAAAAACCTGCTTTATTTTTTATAAAACCTTGCAGTATTTAAAATGTTGCTTGGGTTACACTTGATATCTTCCACCACCTCATCAAGCCTATTGGTAGATATCTGGTTGACTGAAGACAAATTAAAAGTGGTTCTCCAACCTGAGAAGAAAGCATCCAGCCATTTGCGGCCAAAAAGAGGAGTAATTCTGCGTAAGTTTTGATTATTTCTCAACACCACCAGCTCTAAGTATTTTTTTCCAAGACCTTTCATGAAGACTTCCACCTTTACCATACCTAAAACTTCAAGTTTGGTACCATCAACAACGACTAGATGGTTTTTGTATGGCGAAAGGTACAAATGATTCAAATTACTCTTGAAATCGTTCTCATCCATTACCGACACAGCCGAACCGCTATCGATCTCCATGCGGAAAAAACGACCTTCAATCAGTACCTCCACCATGCAAGGTTTACTAATATGATTTATGGTAGAAATCTGCATACAGGTTTCCTCATCCGACTCCGATTCACTGGTTTTTACTTCCTCTCGTAGCTTTTTGAAATAATCCGTGCTGCTCGACGTTTGGGCAACTGGGCTCGATACAAAGTTGACGCGTAAATTTCTTTTTTTATTTCTTAATTCAAAACAATACTTTTTAGTATGTCCAGTTTTGTTGCAATAAGTACAATAAAACGACCGTCGACCACCGGAAACCGAACGACTTCTGCTTCGACTGTGACTGTTGCGGAAATTACGATATCTATTTTCAGGCATTCTAACATCGCGATTTCTCGATCGGTGCTCAGATTTAAAAACGTTTCTTTCTTTGGTATCGACGTTAGCTACAACTGTTAATCGCCGGTCATTTATCTCACGAGCTCTAATTCCTGCACTTTCAGTATTGACAATAATTTTTTCCACTCTCGCTAGAGTTAAATCTTCAAGTTCTAACAGTTTTTGTTGAACATCTTTGTCAAAAACTCCCATAACCAATTTATCCCGAATCGCGGTGTCTTTAAAATCCCCAAAAGCACAACTTTCCGCTTGCAGCTTCACATTCAGGATGAAATCCTCCGCCTTCTGACTTTCCTCTTGAGCCATATTGTAAAATTCCCGAATACGAAAATATTGTAACACAACCGTTCCTGTTGTAGTTATAAAACGATTAGAGACAGTGTAAAAAAACGTTTAGAAAATGATACCTGAAACCATAAGAAACATTGCACTTATCTTGAATTACAAAACGACGGTCTGTTGAATATGGCGTTAAGTTATGTTACTGTTTAAAACTATTAAAACTTGTATATGGAGACACTGTTCTAGGAACCGTTAGGGTATGGTTTATAAAACGCTTATGAATAACGTTTTCAGGGCATTGAACTGTTTCTAGAAAGAGCACGAAACATTTACAGTAATGGTTTTGTAACGATCCGACACAGTGTTGTTCCAACGTTATTCATACTTTTCTCTGAACCGTGCGCGAAAAAAGCACGCACACATGCTTAAATTTTTTGTTTACTTTCAGCTGAATGGAAACACAGAACTTAAGATTTCAAAAATAATACCTTTATTGATTTCTTTATTTTTACTCTATAACTCCTAATATCACACAATTATCACATTCACATCACACATCGTTTTACCAGTGGTTATACCCTCGTCCTGGAACGGCAATTGGCAGCGTATTATCGCTGACCGCTTCCGGCAGGAGAAATGAGTCCATCTAATTGCAAGGTTGGCAAGGGGCTTGAGGGTGTGTTCTGCACACGTTTTGGAACGCCGTAACAGGGACACCGCCAATGGAGCTTGTCGTATTTGATGACCGACAGTAGTGTATACTGAGATGCATTCGTTTTCCCCCAGCGGGGCCAAATCTTTTCAGCCATTTCTTCCCGTGAAGCGACAAATTATCTGGAAATCAAATACGGTGAAAAAATACGAAAAGTTATGAAAATTCATAAAAAACTTACGTGATGTTTATTGAAATTAATGTTTCGCTGTTTATTACTAAAAATGGGAATACTTTATCCCAGAAAATTATGAAAAACACGCAGTGTAAGATGGCTGATACAAATCTGGCGAAGCGAAATTTTCGACTCTGGGCAGTGGTGCCGAGCGTATCGATTTTCCTAAATCTTTGATGAACTTAGTAGACTTTTCCAAATATTTTCATACATTTAAAAAAAACTTGATCTATTCTTTTATGCAAAATCTTATCAAATGAGGAGTGGAAGCAAAAAAATTATCACTTATTGTCAAAAAGAGATACTGATAGGTAAGCCTAATGGTCATGTTTTTTTTTTATTTATAAATGGAGGTGTTTGAAAAACTATAGTTGGCATCGTGGTAATTTATTAACGAATGTGAATAAATTCAATGCGTTATTTGGTAGTTCTTGCAAACAACTTAAAAACAAGATGGCTGAGTAACACATTTATAAAAACAGCATCTTTGAGAGTCCGAGCTTAACACCTTTAGAATGCTTAGTACGCATTTTATTCATACAATAATGAATATGGTGTTGTGTAATTAAATCATCAACCTTTGTTCTATGTGATGTAATATGTAGCTTCCGAAATCAATTATTTTCGTTGAAACTTCTCTATACAGAGTCGTAGGAAAATTGAAAGATATTTTCATAAATGTGTACTGATTTCTAGCTAAACCATTTGGCATCTCTGGCCGGTGTTCTTTTCATTTTTGACGTGCGAATGACAGAAGAAAAGAACGGTAGAGGATAATGGTTGGCAATCATTTTAACGATTAAAGATAAATTGAAGGAAATCATCAATACCATTCTATCACCTTTTCTGATACCATCACTTTTCCACAGGAACGTTTATGTTTCGTTCTTTTCGATTTCGATGTATAGTTTAATAGAACAGCTGCGTTTACAGATACAGTCACTATTTCTGAAGCCGTAGATGTATCGTTAAGACTTTTTAAGCTATAGTTTTTTAGTATGCGGGTTTGTATCTTTGGAACATATCAGTTTCAACTTTATCGAAACGTCTTTTTAATGAGGTTATGATGTCTTCGTAAGTTTGATTTGATAAATCCTGACCTGGATGAAGCAATTTTAATTCGCTATAAGTTTCTTGCCCACACATTGCCAAAAAATAAGTTTTGCGATCAACTTCCGCAATTTTATTACAACGAAAAACCCATTCCATTTGTTCAACATATTGCGCGAACGAAATGGAATTGGGAATGAAAGGGTCAATGTTGCCGATGAGTGGCATTTTGGCAAAAAAAAAATCAATACAACAATGCAAAAGTACTTGAAAAACAATCCAATTGTTTTTACGCAAAATTTAATGGAATGCACTCTTCGAAACAAAAAAAAATTAAAAAACGTACCTTTGTTTGATGAAGCCCAGCCAAAATCCGACCGAGGCTAACCCAAGCAAACTTATCCGGCAAAAAAAACCAAGTCCAAAGGCACAACAGCAACCTCCACAGCACAGCAACAGCGGTAACCCGACGATGGTCCAACTCGCAGCAACAACAGCAACAATCTTGGTTCCAGCAGATGCCTTCTTTTTCGTTCCGCCCGGAAGAAAAAGGCACACAACGGTTATTATCTTTACCGGAAGCCACAAACAGACCGTGGCTCGGCTTTTTGTTTGTTCCTCCGTGAAAAAAAAACACGTGTTTCCAAAATGTCTTGCACGGGAAACAAAAACGGGAAAAATATAAGGCAAAACACACCACAGCAATATATTGCCGGCAGCGCCTTCAATTCCGCACTTAGAACAAAAGAAATCACTTTAAATTAAAAACTTAGAGGAATTTTCCTCGTCGCCACTAAAGGTTTCGGACAGCGATGGAAAAGGCGTCTTGTCTGGTGTAGAGCGGAAATCCAAAGAGACCGATTTTTATTTTTATTTTTCGTACGTCAATTTCATTTGACGTTTTGGTTGACGTTAATCGAGATGGATTCTCCAATGTTTATTACACGCTGATTTTTTTAACTCAAATTCGAGGTGGATTCTACAAGGAGAAGTCAGGTCCATGCAATGTTCTCCGCCGCAAATGCAATACGCACCTGTGAGCGCGAGACAACAACCGTTAATGCCAGCTATGAATGAACAAAATGAAGCTGGAAGAACTACGATGAATTATAACGCGTCGACCGCGATCAATCTGACATCCCACGCAAACGCGCAACCCACCGGTGATTGTCCCGCATCGAGGATTCCCATCAATGCTCGACCAATCAACCCGATTCCGACTCC
This sequence comes from Uranotaenia lowii, assembly GCF_029784155.1. NCBI lineage: Eukaryota > Metazoa > Arthropoda > Insecta > Diptera > Culicidae > Uranotaenia > Uranotaenia lowii. Next base: position 97,276,534 of record NC_073691.1, on the reverse strand, counting down.
TTTATCTCTCAATGTTCACCATAGTGAATTACGCGACCCTCATAGATACGAAATAGAAAATAATTACGCGCGAGTTCGATCATCCAGTCAGCTTCCGGTGTCGAAATGGCATCTGGATAAATATTCAGGGACCGATCAAGGTCTGAAATTAAATGAGTTTCTCATGTTGGTTACCCAATTAGCATTATCAGAGAGAATAAGAGAAGACGAGTTATTCGATTCCGCGTTTCATCTTTTCTCAGGTCCAGCCCTCAATTGGTATATGACCATGCGAGCGGCTGGGCGTTTATATAGCTGGTCACATCTTGTGGATGAGCTTAAAAGGGCCTTTGTACACCCGGAACTGGACTCGCTGGTTCGTACCAGGATTTATCAACGCCGGCAGCAGCGTAATGAGACATTCCAAGATTTTTATTATGACATGGAGGGAATGTTTCGGTCTATGAACAACCCTTTTTCGGACGCTGAAAAGCTGGACGTACTAAAACGTAATATGAGGGGTGATTACAAAAAGCAATTGTTATGGAAAACTACCGATAGTTTACTAGAACTTCTGGATGCGGGTCATAAAATCGATGCCTCTAACTTTTCTTTATATGCTAAAGTGTTCGGCAACGAAAAGTCGACAAATGTAGTAACAGAAAATAAAAATCAAAATTGGACTAATAGGAATCCGGCAAGCCGACAGATGAATAAGGGATCTGGCAAATGGCAGGATAAACCCAAGGAGGCAAAATATCAACCAAAAGCCGATCAGTATGTAAAGAATCGCAGGGAGGAAAAGAAAAAGGTACTAAATCCCGAAGATGACCCCCAGGAAGCAGGACCCTCGAACCCGCCACGCACTTTAGAATGGTTGATTGCATCGCATCAGCCTCCGAGCCAAAAAGAATGTTTAAATTGTAGGCAGACTAATCATTCGTTGGAACAATGTAAAAATTATAGAGGTTCCATATGTTTAATTTGTGGTTTTAAGGGGTTCGAAACTTATAATTGCCCATACTGTAGAAAAAACGGTCGGCAGGCAACCGAAAGTCGCCGGCTGCCGAACCAAGACGCGTAAACCCATTTCCCACAGATGCCACGCTTTCAGACTTTTGGGAAATCGTTCCCGAGTTGTTTTATGAACAACAAGTCTCTGAAACTTTACTCATCTCATTATCTAAATTCGACGACAATCGCCCATATGCGTCTGTCAAGATATACGGCTTTCCTATCCAAGGACTGCTGGACTCTGGAAGCCAACTAACTCTGATAAACAAGAGAATATATACCAAATTCTCGAATCATAGACTCCAACCTTTGACCAAGCCAATAATTGTTCGGTCAGCCAATGGAACCAATTTGACAGTTTTGGGGCAATTGGATATTCCATATAATTTTGCGGGTCAAGTTAGGATAGTTCAAACCCTGGTGATTAAGGATCTCTCTGTCCTCTGCATCCTCGGCATGGATTTTTGGGAAAAATTCAACATTTGGCCTAAAATTCAAGGATGCAATGTCATTCAAACATGCGCTGAACTCGTAAAACTACCGGAAGACACCGCATTGTCCCCAAGAACTGGAAAATATTAAGAACATGTTTAAGGTAGCTGACCCCGACAACCTCCCATACACAAATTTAGTCGAACATCAAATTGTAATTGCGGACGAATGGAGGGGAAAGCCCCCAGTCCGCCAATATCCGTATACGCTTTCTCCGAAGGTCCGAGAAAAAGTGGCAGCGGAGCTGAAACGCATGCTCAAAGCAGGGATTATAGAAAGGGCCAGTTCGGATTGGTGTTCAAATGTCGTCCCAGTGATAAAACCATCAGGAAAAATAAGACTTTGTTTGGACGCCCGAAAAATAAACGAACGAACCGTGCGTGATGCCTATCCGTTGCCACATCCGGGTCGCATTCTGGGTCAGCTACCCAGAGCCCGGTATCTGAGCACCATAGACTTGTCAGAGGCCTTTCTCCAAATTCCCTTGGAAAAGACCTCTCGACGATATACAGCCTTTAGTGTTCAGGGCCTCGGGATGTTCCAATTCCGTAGGCTTTGTTTCGGTCTGGTTAACAGTGCAGGGGAATTAGCTAGGTTGACGGATCGGATACTTGGTCATGGGGAATTGGAACCGAACGTCTTCGTATACATTGATGATATCATCATCGTATCGGAGACGTTTGAGGAGCACACACGGCTTCTTCGAGAATTAGCATCTAGATTGGTCAAGGCCAATTTGGCTATAAACCTTCAGAAATCGAAGTTTGGAGTTCCAGAGTTGTCATTCCTAGGGTATTTGCTGTCTACTAGCGGGCTTCGTGCGGATCCGGAGAAGATTCGAGCGATAATGGACTATGAACGACCAAATACTATTACGAAGCTTCGCCGATTCCTAGGAATGACGAATTACTATCGTCGTTTTATAGCCGACTTCAGTGGCGTCACAGCACCTCTGTCAGATTTGCTGAAAACCAAGTCGAAGATCCTGGGATGGACTGACGAAGCGGAAGTAGCCTTCAAAAGGATAAAAGAAAAGCTCATTTCGAGTCCAATCCTTACATGTCCAGACTTTGGCTTGGAATTTCAGATCCAAACAGATGCTAGCGACGTCGCCGTGGCAGGCATACTAACGCAGGTTCAAGAAGGATACGAGCGAGTTATCGCCTATTTCTCGCACAAGCTAACAACCGCCCAAAAAACTTATCACGCTTGTGAAAAGGAAGCGTTAGCGGCTTTGCTTTCCATTGAGGCATTTCGAGGGTATATCGAGGGGTCCCACTTTACTCTAATAACGGATTCCTCGGCCCTCACCCACTTGATGACGGCGAAATGGAAAACGGCTTCACGATGCAGCAGATGGTGCCTCCAGCTGCAACAACATAACATGACCATAATACATCGGAAAGGGAAGAACAACACGGTCCCCGACGCCCTATCACGCAGCGTATCGGCAATCGAGAAAGAGAAAGTTCAAGAATGGTACGACGAAATTCTTCGAAATGTCATCGACCACCCGGATGATCACGTAGATTATCGTTGTGAAGATGGTGCGCTTTTCAAATTTGTCGAAAGCAAGGAACCCCACGACACACGTTTCGACTGGAAAAGGGTACCTAGTCCGATGGAACGATTGCAAATCATCCAGGAGGGTCATGACAATTCAATGCATCTTGGCTTCGAAAAGACGTTATCTAGGATCCGTAAAAACTACTTTTGGCCACGCATGACGACTGAAATCAGAGAGTATGTTTTGAGATGTTCAACGTGTAAGGAATCCAAAGCGCCGAACACCGCCCTCGCGCCAGTGATGGGAGAGCGGAAATTGACCAAATACCCCTGGCAAATGATCGCTCTGGATTTTATAGGTCCCCTACCGCGTAGCAAGAAACAAAACCAGTACATAATGTCTGTCATCGATCTACACACCAAATGGATAATGTTATTTGCATTCCGGAAAATCGAGAGTTCGAAATTTTGCGACATATTGCGCGACCAATGGTTTTTCAGGAACTCGGTGCCGCAAGTACACAGCAAAAAATTTCTAAAAGTATACGGAATCTAAAATGAGAGGGATCTATTTTTTCCACAGTGTAATTGTGGAAAGATGTAATTTTACACCCTTTTTGATTTATATTTAATAGATTTTAATGAAAAAGTGTAAAATTGAGCTCTTTTGGTATAAATTTATACTCCCTGATCGAAAAATATTTTTTTTAATTTAAATTTACATCTCAAACAATGTAAAGTATGACAGATCAACTGTTTTTCTTTTTTTTTCGCAGACTAAGTTCAATCATTTTGAAACGCGATGGTATTTTATAGAACGAACAGCAAAGTTAGAAGCAGTTCGCGATGTTTAACGGATCAATGCAAGCCAGAGCAAATCGATGCCCAAGAAGGCAAACCACACAGGATCCCGATTAGGTAAATATATGAAGTGAAATTTCAAGCAATAAACGGGAGATATTGAAAATGAGTTTCTCTTCTTTCTTTGCAGTGACGAGGATCCGGAACCATGATTGTTCGGAACAAAATTTGATACTGGTGACGATGACTGTTAAAATATGATCAGGATTCATTATTGTCATCTTCGAGTTCAATAAAGTACCTGCCTGGCGCTGATCTTGGTGATGATTGTAGGTGAATTTTTAAAATTTACTTTTGTACTGTTAAGTTAAAATAAATTGTTCATAAAATTTATCACTGTTTTTAATAGCATATGAAACATCCAAAACCGGGATATTTAACGAAAATTGAAAACATCCAGAACAAAACTTCAAAAAATTTACATCGTTGTTTATTTTTACACGACAATAAGCCGATCCATTTTCGTGCAGTGTTTTCGATCTAAATTTACACGCCTCAATAGAATTTTAGATCAAAAACGATGTTCCGTTTTCGTGCATCGTTTTCGATCTAAAATTACACTAATTTTTCTTGCTGTGTAGTTATAACAGATAACGCGAGCTATTTCTTATCCCGAGAATTCCGAACACTTCTCAATAGGTTCGACATCCGGCATTGGCTTAACGCAAAATACCACTCACAGGCAAACCCTGTGGAGAGGGTGAACCGTACAGTAAATGCGGCGATACGAACATACGCCCGGCAAGATCAGAAGCTCTGGGACACTAGGCTATCGGAAATTGAGACGATAATTAACTCTACTCAGCACACATCCACCGAATTAACCCCATACTTCGCGACGCACGGATATGAAATGATCCTAAAGGGATCGGAGTATGAATTATCCGCAAATAGTGACCCTGAAATGAACAATAATCAAAGTGTACAGCAGGAAGAATTATTTGAAAAAATCAACCTATTGATTCGACGAAATCTTCAAAAAGCGCAGGAAGAAGGAAAGAAACGGTATGAGCTTCGACACAGGAAGTATGCGAAGCCCTTTGAAGTTGGAAACATGGTTTATAGGCGCAATATGAAGCCCTCAAACGCACTAGAGAATTACAACGCGAAATATGGTCCACAATATCTTCCAGCCGTAGTCACAAAAAGGAAAGGTGCATCTTCTTATCAATTATCGGATCTCGATGGAAAAGACCTCGGAATTTGGCCTGCAGATCTTCTCAAGTCTGCTTAGTCCTTTTCGTTAGGTTGGCAAATAATAGCACCGGCAGATCAGTCGAGTAGCACTTAATTCACATTGCATAACGATCAAATTGTCAGAAGTTAGGTAAGAATGCATATTCAATTAGGTTGGCGTTGATCTCGAAAGTCATTCTGTAGGTTGTTATGAGAAGATTAATAGCGAATCACAAAAAAAAATTAATAATAAGGAATACCATAGACTGCTCATTTCGAGGCCTAGGGAACTTCTGGTTCGTTCAACTTTCAAATTGTCATCAAGCAAATAAGACAAGAACAAAATGAGAAGAAAATTCGCGCAGTTTCGTGCTAGATTGCAGTACAACTGATTTTTTTTTGAAGAACCCCTGGTTTAGTTCGAAAACGATATATTTTGGAATTAAAATTCAAATCGAACGTTTTCTTTGAAGTTTCTTTTAAAACCTAAATAAGAGAATAGTTATGATACGCCAGATGGATGAGAATGAATAATAATTTCGTCGAGAAATTAATCTATAACATAGATCTCACCTATCGAATTAAGTCCGGCCAAATTATAAAGTGCACTTGGAAAAAAAAGGTAGTGAGTTGCCTAACCTTGAACTTGGTGAAGCGTATGGCTCCCAAATCGATTAGAAATTAGTTAAAATTAGGATAGTAAATAGCAACAGGGAATGAATGAGAATAGTATGACTGAGAATATGAACGAAATTGGGCCCAATAATTGAGAATTGAATGAATGAATTGCTTACTTACTTAACTGAATTAATTGAATTTAATAATATATCACTAGTTATTTTTTTAAACATAAGCCATTAAACATAAAAGTATTAAGCCGATAGTAATAGTAGAAAAACTTCATTTAGTCAAGCAGTTGAAAATGTATATAGAAATATTTAACAGTTTCCGTGAACAAAGGATCCGGACTGAGACCACGACATGGAATGAAAGTTTCAAAGAAGAAGGTCAACCAATTACGAGATAAAAAAATTACCTTGTAATTTTTTTTTCATAGGGAGGAGGATAATTGTTACCGTTGGTAACAATCCTTTGATTAGAATTTGTGTACCCTTCCCGAGTATATTCATATAGTTAGATTAGGAACAATAAAATTAAAATGATATAAAGTTAGATAATAGTTTAGATGTATATTTGTAAAAGGCTCAGTAAATATAGTAGGGACAAAATTGTGAAAAAAGTTGTGTTGTCTGTTAGATCAGAAAAAAGTAGGGTGGTTTCACGTTCTTCTGTCACACACGGATGGTAACCTGGCCGGTGTGCTCGAGGGCGCGATGCCCGAAAGCACGTCCAACCGGTCCGGCGATTTGATGCGGGCGTCTTCCGTGGCCCGAGAGTGACAATCGAACGTGCCACTATGTCCATGGTCACCCTATCATCCCATCCTTACCCAACTTTTGATAGTGGCCCAACGATAAGTTGACACGTCATTGTTGGGCCATTATCGAATTGTCATCGAAGTTTCCGGAAACAGCGAGAGAGGATAGGAATGATTTGTGCGAAGAGAGGAAAAAGCAAGAGAGTGAAGAAAGAGCGGATCGCGAAAAAAAAAAGAGGCAAAAAGATTCGAGACTGCGAGCGAGAGATTCGGTGTAGGGACACGGACAAGTGCGGTGCGTCTTTTCGATTCCTCAAAACGAGGCGAACCAATAAGTGAGGACCGCGTGTGAAAGTGGCGAGGCTGGGCAACCTGGTTAAGCCCGATAAATTGAAAAACCCAAGGATCCGGGGGCTAGGTTGGTTTTCCAAACCATCCGACCGAGTCGCCGATCCAGCCATCCGGCTAACCGGGTTAGCAGACTAGACCGCTCAACCTAAACGCCGAATTAACATCCATCTATTCCGCTGCGAAAGTCGGCCACGTGTCCGGGAGGAATATTCAGCTTAAGTGGTAAAGGCGTACGGGTCGGTTGACAAAATAATCCGGCTCCCGTCAAAAATCTACAACTCGTCCGAATTTGTCCGGCCAAGCAACCACCAGGAAACCACGTGGGTCCGAAAGAGCCATCCAAACTCATCCGTATCTGTCCCTACCCAGACTAGATTCGTTGGGCCGAGCATCCGATCGGCCAGGGAAGCCTGCCAACCAAGTAACCCAGCGAAGCCGTCAATCAAATCCGCTGGGTCGTACTGATTATCCGGTAAAGCCACTAAAGTCGCCGATTCCTGCCATTCCTCCGAATTGGGCGACGCAGTACTTGGCTTAATCCGTTCTCCAGGCCGTCGAACCGGACCAAACGTCCAGCGTAGCGGGTCACCGGGTCTATCGGAGTATCGGGTCTTCTACAACCGACAAGCCGAACCAACAAACCATCTTGGCCACCCGTCCCACCAAGCCACCTGGGACCGGAGGTCGAATGCGGTCGTTTTGGCCCGGGGAAACAAACAAGGTCCAAACATCCGTTGCCGATAAAAAAAAAAAGGACTAAGGTAACCAATGCTCCCTTCAACCAACTTTCTTCAACCAACCATCCTCGACCTACTCTCTACTACCAACCATCTTCAATCAACCATCTTCAATCAACCATCTTCAACCAACCATCTACCACCAACCACACTCGATCCATCTTCTACAACCATCTTCAATCAACCCCGAAGCTTTACCATCCCGTAACATGCAGCACGGCCGCACCGGTTCCCTTCCCACTATATGTTTATGTGTCTAAAAATAATGTAAAATAAAATCAAAAATAACAAAATTTTCACATCTTTTCCCTTTTGAGCCGATATACCTCGGAAGGGTGCTCTTCCACTTATATTAATTTCTTCTTCCTCTCAATGGCTATGGGTGAGTCATGCCTAAGCTAGCCGACTCTGGGATTACGCAACGTCTGGGCTAGCCGTACGTAATACATTCCGGAGATCAGTGTTCCGAATATAACTCAATTCTCATGAGAGACACTGAAGCGTTTTCAACAGCGAAAGCAAAACCTAAATTGTCGGTTGGTTTATCTCCCAGTGGGGCAAAGATTGTGTTCGACAGCGCTGCTCCGAGAATCAAAGAAATAAAATTTGAAAGAGAGACGTTTCTTCTCCAGTTGGAATTCTCAACTGAGTGAGGAGCTACCTGCTTTTCAGTTTCTTTTTTCAGTCAATAACTTTTCTTGCTCAATCACTCACTCACTCACTCGTTTACTGATCGATGATCGAATGCTGTCTGCCTGATACATCTTGCTTTGTTGTTGCTGTTGTTGGGGAGGATTAAAATAGTCATTCAAACACGCAGGCAGTACGTATGAACATATGTTTCTGCCGCTTTGCCAGAAAGTACGCAGGCAGTATGAACCGATGCAAGGCCGCATTGATTGAGTTTGAGTGAGTGAGTGAGTGGATTTTCGAATTGGATCTTGTATCAGTCAGTGTCTCAATCACTTCTGATACACCAGGTAGTGAGCTTGAGAGATCGACTTAGATGCGAGTCCGCTCTCGCTTTTGAATCTTGTTTACATTGACTTCGCATTGTCGCTCTGCCGATTCTCTAGGGAACAACAGGCAGCAGCAATCGGCTTTGAATGTTTCCAACTAGAAACCTATCATGAGCGTTTCTTCCGAGTGATTTTCGGAAGACTGCCGGAGATAGCAATAACATTTAACATTGAAGGGAAATTATAATAACATGAACTGGCGATTGCTTCGTACAGTTAGATGATGAAAAAAACTGATGCAATGAATGAATGTGTTCATTATTTTTTCACAATGCCGTTTCTTCTATTTTTCATAAGAGTATCGTATGAAAATTGAAAGAATTTTATAAGACTCTTATGAAACATTATTTTACACTCTAAAAAGCGGTTCATAAGATGCATCTTATGAAAATTATAATAAGAATTTGCCTGAGTGTAATGTTTTACCACTGACCATATACTGACTGGACACTCGATTTCGTTTTCTGGATAATTTTTCCAACAGTACGCAATGTCGATTCCAGAGTGCGCATCGATCGATTTGAAGAAATGCTATCCCAGTTAGGAAATGCCACTCAACTTTCAAAATAAAACACGCAATTTCTACGATAAAATCGGGCTAAACAGGACCATTTTTCCTACAGGGCATTTTTTGTCAAACTTTTCAGGTTCGCCACCTGCCGTCGGTATTGCGAACCTGCAAAATCTGACAACAAAAAATTAGACAGAAAATGGTTGAATTTTTGTTCTAAGTGTCATGTCAGTGTGGTCAGTGGTTTTACTTTCTTCCCCGGATCCTAAATTGATTAACGTGGAGCCGCTTCCGGAACCGCATCGCTGCTTCACGAAGATCTCCGGGAACCTCACTCGCGGGAATACTGCTTAAACTTTGGTGCACGACTTGACTTGACACTTTGTTTACATTTGTCTATGGTCCTGTTCTTAACAGTTCATAATTTTACATGACATTATCATGTTCAGTGTTTGTAATATTCATTAAACACAAATTCAATGTCTTCATCACATTCCATGACGTGTAATTTTAAGAAATTTCTTATTCAGTGTTGTTGAGAATTGTGTACGACCAAAAACATTTGTAAAATTACATCACATATGATGTAACGAAAAAGAAGCAACACATATGATGGAATTTTCAGAGCGAGTTGAATATTACACGTCTATGAATTTCAACAGACGTGTAAAATTTGGAAGACATGTAAATATTTAAGACGTGTAATATTTAATTCGCACTGATAATTCCGTCATTTGTGATGCTTCTTTTTATTTACATCATATGTGATGGAAATTTACATCAAATAATCGCATTCCGTGTCATGTAATATTCATGTCCTTCGAATTCAGTGCTATTATGGATTCAACTTTATTCAATCTGTAAATTTACATCAACAAATCGCGTTCAACGTCATGTAATATTAAAGGTTTTTCAATTTCAGTGTTGTTAAGGATTCAGATTTTTTTTCTGTGTATAGGAACATACGACATATTCAAACATAAATCGTTCATACGTCTGAACACATTCGTCGTTTGGAGGGGAAATTTGTTTCATTCGTCTCTTTTCTTTCGTCCTTTGATTCGTTCAACTTGCTGCGCCCAAATGTTTCTGATGCAAATACTATGGGAAATTTTCAATTTTCTCGGCGTGATGGCTGTTATATAAGTGAAATATCTAGCATAGCGGTAAATTGGAGAGTAAATGCATAATGAAATGTGTGAATTGGGTGCGCCATCGGTCAAACGCAAACCAGCTCGCTGCTGCTGATCAGCTTTCTGTTGCCGATCAGCTGGAGGGGAAATTTGTCTCATTCGTCCTTTGATTCGTTCAACTTGCATTTACGCCCAAATGTTTCTGAGGCAATTACCGGTAAATTTTCAATTTTCTCGGCATAGTGAATGTTAACTTAGTGAGTTGTCGAGTGTAGCGGTAAATTTATTAGTGAATGCGTAATAAAAGCACTGACCACACTGACTTGTATGTATAGATCTGGTATTGTCATTGAAGTTGAAATCCGAAGTTTTCGCGCTGGTGATCGGCAACCTTGCCAACTAGCGACGTTGTGAAATATCATTACTGGCAACGCTTTTGTAAAGTAATAACCAGCGTGCCTATACAGCTACGGGTGGTTGCATATTGAGCAACAGTAGGCAAGGAGTACCAAAAGTTTCTCATTGGTGGGGGGTGGAGACGGAGCGCTTTTTGACAGCGAATTGTTCGCCTACCATGCCTATGATTACGATTGCCTGTTACAAGATGGACGATTCCGTGTATTCACGCAGAGTAAACTTGAATTTTGGAACGAATTAAATCTGACTTTGATTCAAAACATTCATTTTTTTTAATCCAGCTCCTGTTTTCTTTGAATCAATGAATTATAGTTTTGATTGAAAAAAATAATTTTTGAAAGAAAGAATAATTTTTTTGAATTGAATAACTTTGGACTTTGATTTCAAACAAATTCTTTGGTTCAAAAGAAATTTGTTCAATTGCATATTTCTTTAGAAACAAAATAAATTTTCTTTCAACCGAAGAAAAATGTTTTAAACTGAAAAGAATAATTTTTTGAAACAAAAACTTCAAACTTAGAAGATATTTTGCATTGACTTGCAAGAAGAACAGAAAACCGAAAAATCGAATAAAGTTCGGCCGCTCGTTTTAAAAATCAAACCAGTGAATCGGAGTAAGCTATAAATAAGGAGGATTCAGGATGCAAAATGGTAAGTGTAAGTTAATAAATACTGAATATTTAAGTGAATTCAAGATTTTCTAAAACGCTTGTATAGTTACAGGACCACGGCCGACGGATAGATTTCCAAGTCTCTCGAACATGGAGAAAGCTGCGCAAAGTAACACCTCCCCAAATCCCGCGGTCGTATTTTTTCGGCCCAATCTTCAACGGCAATCACCAGTCGGACCAGCCAGCAGCTGGAGTGGCTTTCGGAAGTTTACTGACCGGCCCACGGAGAATGCGAAACTTTGTCAACGATATCAAGGACCCTACTCGGTTATAGTGAACCAGTGTTTTATGTGTTTGTGAATAAAAAAGAATTTAAGAACTAAAATTGTATCTTTTTATTATTCAAACTCCTAATAGGAACTTCGAAACAACAGGGTAAAAATCTTCCAATTGGAATAAATGGAAAATGGTTCAATGAATAAATGCTTTTAAATCTATATCTAAATTACCTTTGAGCGAAGATAAAAACTTTAAATCAAATGAAACTGGTTTTTGTATCAAAGCATTAATATTTTGAATCTAAGATTTTTCAAAAGAAAAAATCTTTGAAACAGAGGAAAATGCATTTGAACCAAAGGATTCGTTATTTATACCAAACCAAAGGAAAAAATCCTTTGTTTTTGCGGCACTTTCCTTTGAAATAAAAAATCTTTGGTATAAGAACACACCCGAAGTTGTACACGTCCTGATAATAACTTGTCGCCAGTGAGTGTCGCCAGTAAATGTCGCCAGCGCTCATTGACGATAACTCCGGTTTGGGGATTCAGCGACAATATAGAATGGCAGAGAGTTTGATACTCTATATCACCACTACGACACACTGACTTGACACTTAGAAAAAAAATTCATCCATTTTCTGTCTAATTTTTTGTTGTCAGATTTTGCAGGTTCGCAATACCGACGGCAGGTGGCGAACCTGAAAAATTTGACAAAAAATGCCCTATAGGAAAAGTGGTCCTGTTTAGCCCGATTTTATCGTAGAAATTGCGTGTTTATTTTTTAAAGTTGAGTGGCATTTCCAAACTGGGATAGCATTTCTTCAAATCGATCGATGCGCACTCTGGAAACGACATTGCGTACTGTTGGAAAAATTATCCAGAAAACGAAATCGAGTGTCCAGTCAGTATATGGTCAGTGGTAAAACATTAGAAGAAATTATACGAAACTGTTGGACCACATAATGATTACAAATGTGCACCATTGACAGGTAGCCCGTGTCAACGTGGGTGTAAGTGTGGGCTACCGACACGTCTAGCAGCCTTAGGATCGTCCTGCACGGTGAATTGACAGTGCGATACTCGGTTGTGGTCTGAGAGCCCCCGGGTAATGCAAAGCCTCCTACGTTGGTTGCTTCCTGCAATCTCCGCACTAACCAGAAGTCGCCAACCACTAGGCGACTACGATAAGTATACCATCCACTGAATCAGGACGACGGCCGTTAAGATAGGATAACCTCTGTAAATACAGTCTGTAAGTGAAGGGAACCAGATAGGAATTTTTTGATTCGGAATAGTAAAGATTTTCTGGTTCACCCCTTGGAATCTTTCTTTGTTTCGATTATAGTCGTTTTACCATCTTTATGGCATTCGCGACTTTATCAACGTTGCAGTTGGCGGATCGTTATTGAAAAACTATCCGGTACACTCAGAAATGAAAAAAATATGAAAATTATTATATTTCAATAACTCCGATATTTCTCTGTCATTAATATCCAGAAATATTAAAAAATAACTATTTCAGATATTTAAATTTATGCATCCGAATAATTTCTTGGCGTGTAATGATCCAATGCATAAAATTTAATAACCGAGAAATTATATATTATTTTCTTCAAACAAACGCTTTGTGCGTTTGAGTCCCAACTAAACGGGTATGAGCACATGCTAGATTCTTCAGTTGCTAAATGCCTTTCAACTTGACTGCATGCAGATTCCATTCTCTTTGAATATTTAACTGAATCATATTTAAAAAGGATGGACTCAATTGCAGCAAGTAATATTACCAGCGAAATGCACATGTTTTTATGCTATGGTCAATTATGCACATTGACCATAGAACATGAACAAAAATCAAACGATTTTCGTTTGGTTTTTCTGTTTATTTCTGCTTTAAGCGTTTGCCTTTACTTTACGGCTCAAACTTTTATTTCTGACCACCAGATGTCGTTCCATAACATTTCTCAATGCATAAATTTTAATCGCAGAAATATTTCCCAGTGAGAAATATCCCAGTAATTACACCATGAGAAATATCCGTGTGCGTAAAGAGGGAGATATGTGAAAATACCTAAAATATAACTGTTTGATATTTTATTTATTTCTGAGTGTACAACTGTGTTCGATGTTTACTCTTGGGCTCGAGCTCGCGGACATCGGCTCAGGAGACAACAAACTACCCCTTGGAAAGAACTTGACAGGGTTGTTCAAGTTTAATTTTAATGCTTTCACCTGGTCAACCGTGGGCCAGATTAAGATAAATCGAGCCAATTAAACAAAACCCGCCTTATTTAAGAGTCTGATGGGCCGGCATTCATAACTTGCCAGTAACCTTCCTCTTTGGAAGTGGCGCCCTATAAAAAGTTAGACATTGTGGGCAAGACGCATTTGTTACCATCATATTAATATTAATACATCGCTTTTATCAAACATGTCAAGTGGATACGGGAGTAGACATTTGGCATGAAGCCATTTGACATAGCGGTTATTTGGCATAATTTCGTTTTTTCGTGTTGTCTCGTCGAAACTCACTTTGCAGACTTTTGGCACTTGTGGCATTGCCGTAAACATCGAGAATACACGGGGTAGGGCGGCACAAAGCCGCCGGGGCTCCACAATCCGATGTGGGCTAAGGAATCACCTTTAGCTTTCACGTAAACCTAGGAAGCCCCTGTAAATAAGCAGGGTTGGTAAATTTCGCCCGTCACGCTTGACCCGACTAGTTTTTTTTTCATCAAACGACCGGCACCTTACTCAATTGACGGAGCCTCACTACTCGCATGACGGATAAAGCACGACAACAATCAACATTTCTCCGTCATGCGACTGGCGAAGCTCCTACACATCCTCGATCGGCTGCTGCCGGCAGGTACAACCAGGGTTGCCAACTATTTTTCAGAAAAGTCTGGAAGATTTTTAAAAAATGTCTGGAAATTTCTGCAAATGTCTGGACACCTAAGTTTTGAAGTTGGCGACCTTTTTTTTTGGTCCCCAGATCTCAATGTTACAATAGTATTTTTCTGTCACTATATCAGTCACGTGCTCTGCCTGAGTCTCAATTTAACATACATCCTCAAAGCATTTGCCAAGGTTTCGAACCCTTATTGAATTCATAGTTCATAGGTTCTACTAATCATTTCCTCAGGGTGGCCACTCGAAATCCATTCTGGATTTCTCGCATTTTTCCCGACTTTTTCCCGCATGTTAACATGAAATTCCCGATTTTGTAAAACAGGAAACAAAACAAAAATCCGCATATTTATTTTTGAAACCACCTACCTAGACCTAGATTTCTAAGGTTTGCCTTTGTTTTTATATTTTTTTCAAAAATCGTCCTGAATTGCCCGACCATGCAGAAACGTGTAATGAAAAGTATGGTATTTTTAAGTTAAAAATCATCATTCTTTGAAACTACTATTCTGAAGATATTTTGCTCAAATCCGACCTTCATATAATTCAATATCAAATAAGCAATTTCAAATTGCTTAGCAAATGCTTTGACATGTTTTGTTCCAGATTTCACAGGATCCAAATATCTTTGGTAACCAACGCCCTAGCAGCGACAAGTCATCTGATGTCCTTTCAATTCTTTGTGACATTTTGAATATCAGAGAAACCCCTACCTGAAAAAGACCTCGTATATGGTAATATCATCTGATTGGAAATGATCGATTCAAAACATGAGGGGTATTACAATGGAACAAATATAAGGAAAATGAAATAATCGCTATTGCTTTTATAATTAAAAACTCTCTGGATTTTTTTTTTTTTTGTAGAGAAATGAATCCAACTTAGATGAAATTTCAGGGACTAGATAAGGGAAAATTGATGTTGAAAAACATGCGAAAAAAAATTCGCCTTGTCTCCCGGTGAGACTTGAACCCACATCTTGCGCCTCTCCGGGGCCCATGTATTAATCTGGAGTATTCGACCGAATATTCGTTTGGCCGAATAGTTTAAAAGGTCAATTTTCGGTATTTGGCCGTTGGCCGATTACAAATTTTTTCGTCCATCGTGCTTCCTCTCTATGAGCGTCGGATAGAAGTTTCAATTGTTTCGCCTCCTCGGCCGCCTCTCGCTTCCGATTTGCAATAGTTTCTATAACAGATAGTTTTCCTTTTTTTTGTTTTAATAGGACTCGACATCTCTCGAGTGAGTATAACGAGCATACTGGATTAATGATTTCGTTACGGTTATTCCCGTTGTTCAAAGAAGCAAGTTAAAACTAGTCAAAACCGATCCAACACGGTAGGAGGATCCATTTCGACCTGGTAGAAATCGGTCGAAGCCAATCGGAAAGAGATTGATGATCAACTGTGAATCAATTTTTACTTGTTTCGCCTTTTTCGTTCAAACTTCATTGAACAGACTTTCACCAAGCCAAAAATTCCCGACTTTTCGGGAGAAATTCCCGGCTTTTTCCTGCATTTTTCCCGGTGGATTCCAAATCCCGTATTTTTCCCACATTTCCCGAATGGGTGGCCACCCTGTTTCCTGCCATATTACACCATGACAAAATTGAATTTTCATAGAATCTTGGAACAATTTATGTCCAAACACAAAAGTCTGGAATTGTCTGGAAGAAATGCCAAAAGTCTGGAAGTCTGGATACCTAAAAAAATGTCTGGCAAAAGTCCAAAAAGTCTGGAAGATCCAGACAAAATCTGGAAGGTTGACATCACTGGGTACAACTAATTGAACGACTTGCTGGCAGAGAGCAACAATAGCAATAAAAAACTGAAAACGAGCTTGCTGGCAGGATCAACAATAATAATAAATGCTTTTCTTGTTCGTCTTCGGCTTGCTGGCAGGAGCAACAATAATAACACGCAGAGAAAACTTGGATTTTGAAACAAAACAAAACTGACTTTGATTCAAAACACTCAGTTTTTTGAATCAAACTCCTGTTTTCTTTGAATCAATGAATTCTCGTTCTGATTCAAATGAATAATTTTTGAAAGAAAGAATTAATTTTTTGAACTGAATAATTTTGGAATTTGATTTTAAACAAATTCTTTGATTCAAAAGACATTTTTTCAATTGCAAATGTCTTTTGAAACAAAGTAAATTTTCTTTCAACCAAAGAAAAATGTTTTCAACAGAAAGGAATAATTTCATTAAGTTAAAACTTCAAACTTAGAAGATAATTTGGATTGAGCAAGTACCGAATTTCGAATAAAGTTTGGCCGGTCGTGTTAAAAATCAAAACTAGTGAATCAGAGATAGCTATTTAGGAGGATTCAGGATGAGGAATGCATACCATGGTAAGTGCGTGTTAATCCATTAGTCAAAAAGTGAATATTTAAGATTTTATATAAACTTTTGCATTGTTACAGGACCACGGCTGATTCCGCCCAAAATCCAGCGGTCTGATTATCTTCGGGCCGATTTTCAGCGGCAATCACCAGTTGGATGACCGGAGTTGCTTCCGGAAGTTTATTGAGCGGTCCAAGAAGAATGCCCTCAGGCCAAAATTTAGGACCGGTTAATTCCATTATAGTGAAGCAGTGTTTGTGTTAAGTTTGTAATAAAAATGAATTTAAGATGTAAATTGTTTCTTTTTATTGTTCAAAATTCCTAATTGGAACTTCTGAACAACAGAAAATATTTCTTCCAATTGGAATAAAAGGAAATAGATCAATGAACCAATCCTTTTAAATCTAAATCTAAATTACATTGTAGCAAACGAAAAAGACTTTGCATCAAATGAAACTGTTTTTTGTTTCAAAGCATTAAGATTTTGACTCAAAGATTTTTCAAAAGAAAAATTCTTTGAAACAAAGGAAAATGTCCTTGAACCAATGGAATTTTTATTTATCCCAAAATCAAAGGAAAAAATCCTTTGTTTTTGCTGCACTTTCCTTTGAAATAAAAAATCTTTTTTCTGCGTGAATAAATGCGTTTCTTTTTCGTCATCGGTCGTTGAAATGCGATTGCTTGACTAGGTTATTATTTTAGCTTCAAATGACTGGGGAATTAATGACTGGCAAACGAATTGACTGGTCCTTAAGGAACAGTCAAATGAGTTTGAAGGACCATTTTACCGTTGACCGTTGAATTATGCCAACCCTGTAAATAAGGCATTTCCCCACTTGTCAGACGAACAGCTGAATTCTCATGTTTACATTTTCTCGGCATATCGTGGTAGGGTAAACATAACAACAACATTACGTATGTTCAATGACCAGATAGTAACTGTCGTTTCCTTGCAGTCTTCCACTTTTCCAACTGCCCAAGTAACAATTTAAGTTTTATAAGAAACTGGAGGAGCGCTGCAAAACTTAGTTATAAAACAGCGTTTAGTTATATAAACCCCATTAAAACATCTAAAAAACACTTATAAGTGTAAAAAGGCCCACCTACAGGAGGTTCTGAAGTGAACTTTTCAAGTACCTTACACAACCATATGGACTTATAAGGGTTTTTCCGAAGGCATGTTCCAGATAATAATTTCTTCTGACTTTCTGACACAAAACAAAAAAAATCCGAAAAAGGGTTTTTAAACTGCATTGATTAAAATGAAATAATCTTAAACAATTAAAAATAAGAGTGAACTTTTTTTTCGACCAAGACACAAAAATGCCCTTCTATCATATTACTTCAAATATCTTAATCGATTTAATCGGTTACTTTATGGATAAAGTTGATGCGCTTTTAGTTTTATCGGTTGATTTTTCGATAAACTCGAATATAGACCGCGCGCCCTCGTCATCTTCCGAAATAGAATATTTTAATAAATATTCTCCAAATATTAAATAAATCAAATATTTTTTCAGGATTGTTAATACATTGCGTTATATCAGTTTATGATATATTATTCAAATTTCAAAACATCAATCGTTGCAATTTTTAACGAATAATGCTAACTATTATAATATTCCATGAAAAATTCGTTTTAATTTTCATTTATTCCATAGGAAAATGGCGATTCAATGAAAAACCTTTTTGACTTGAAGAAACCAACTATAAATTCAACAATTCTGGAAGAATGCAATTATAAGAACAACGTTTCTGCAGAACATCAGTTTTGCTCCTTATAAAACCCTTAAAACCAAACGATCTTTTCTAGGATCTTTTTTAGTGTTCTTATTTCAGTGCAGCTGTCAGCGACGCAACACAAAAACAAAACAAAAAATTTATTTGCCCCTCCGAAACAAAACCATCATTCAAAAAGTTTCTCCGTCGACGGCTTTGACCAAAACTAAGTTTGATCTCTCCAGTTTTCCGCGTCCGACTCCAAGAATTCGAGTAACTCTACGGTGTAGTTTGTGGTCCACGTAAGGTTTTCTACTACGCCAACAATCGGAACCAGAAAACAAGTTGCAGAAATGAGCCTCGATCTGGTGCAGCGTTTCATCGTAATAGCAGAAAAAGCCGCCCACTGGGAAGCTAGAACCGGCTGGGAGAACACTCTGTGGAACGAGCGGACACATCGAAAACTGGATGTTTTCATCAAATTCCGACAATCGTATTTTCGCAGCTGGAGATGGAGGAAAAGACTTTTTGGACGGCCTCAATCCGAAAGGCCAAAAAATAGTTCTTAATGAGCAATATGGTTTTCTTTGTGAAAAGAAATTGTGATGGGATATTTATTAATAAAAAAAATCTTGTATAATAATTAATTATGATTTATGAAATTTTTGTTTGTGTTCTTTTGATGTTTTTCGAATGGAAAATCCCGATACGGCTCGATGTTGTCAACCGGAAAGTTCTTTAGTGCAAAAATAACTAGTTCAAGCTTTGCAGCAAAATTACGATATCCTTTGCCTCTCGAACTCGCTTATTCCGGGGACATTCAGGTAACATCGGAAAATAACGATTCTAGTTGTCGCAACATTTTTGGTTTTGTTGTTTACATTCCGTTTGAATTCTAAATGTCATTCTTCGTTGCTCTTCAAGTGTTCTTCAGGACAATTTGGACTTTCCCAAGAAAATAATTAGTCAAATACTCCATTTGGTGGTAAACATTTGAGGCGATGCCACACATACACATTTTGACATTTCGATCCGATTTGGATTGTCATTCTTTGTTGGTTTTCTAGAGAGGTTTTATAATTGCTTTGTAGTGCTCTACTAAACCAAAAAAATTAAAGGTTATAAAACATTCTTTGTTGTTGTTTTCTTCAAGGTTGGTTTTCTAGAGAGGTTTAATAATTGCTTTTTAGCGCTCTTCTCAACCAAAAAAATTAATGGTTATAAAACCAACACAAAATTTGACAGGAGTTCTATAAAAAGATTCTATAGTGGTTTTTAAGCTATCTTAAAGGGCAATCATATAGAGTTCCTTATAAATTACGTTACAAAGCAAACAATACTTTATAAATCCCTTATACAACAACTATTTTTTTTTATAAAACCATTCAGAGTTTAAAATGTTGCTTGGGTGGTTATGGTCCATCTGGTTTCGGAAATGTTTCCTGGTTTTCGTCTAGCTTTTTCCTAGAGTCAAAACAGAGCGCTCGGTAAATCTCACTAAACTATTTCACAAAATATGAGAGATTACCGAACGATCTTTTCCAACTCTAGGAGAAAACTTATTCTCCTCGCTCTCGCTGTTCTGCTTGTGTGTGTCCTTCTCCTTCAACTATGCGTAAACGAATGACCATATTTCGAAATCGCCTCGGTATTTATCTATTTTTTTACCCCTAGCGCACGCATTCTGGTGCAAGCAGTAACATCAAAGAACCGAAAATACACCCGCAAAATTTATCAGATGCAAATTTGGCAAATGCGTTTTTTTTTTTAATTTTTATAATTTTGTTCATTTTTCTTTTTTTTTTTTTGTTTATTTTCTTATCCATACTACAGTAACGTTCAGAAATTGGAAATGCAATTGTAGTGGTTTCGCAAGCGCACCTTGGTGAGGAGCATATAAATTCTTTATTTAATGATTTGTAAATTCATAACAAGTTGAGACATAAAGGTTTATTGATGCTTTTAATTAAAGAAGTTTTTAAAAGAAAGCATTGAACAGTGCACGCAGCGAAAAGATTTTTTATTTCAAAGGAAAGTGCCGCAAAAACAAAGGATTTTTTCCTTTGATTTTGGGATAAATAAAAATTCCTTTGATTCAAAGGCATTTTCCTTTGTTTCAAAGAATTTTTCTTTTGAAAAATCTTTGAATCAAAATATTAATGCTTTGAAACAAAAAACAGTTTCATTTGATGCAAAGTTGTACTCGTTTGCTACAATGTAATTTAGATTTAGATTTAAAAGGATTGGTTCATTAAACCATTTTGCTTTTATTCCAATTGGAAGAAATATTTTCTGTTTTCCCAAAGTTCCTATTAGGAATTTTGAATAATAAAAAGAACGAATTTACATTTTCAATTCATTTTTATTCACAAAATTAACACTAACACTGGTTCACTATAATTATGATCCTAATTTTGGCCTGAGGGCATACTTCTTGGGCCGCTCAATAGACTTCCGGAAGCAGCTCCGGTTGCTAGCTTTAGTGGTCATCCAACTGGTGATTACCGCTGAAGATCGGGCCGAAGATAATCAGACCGCTGGATTTGGGGCGGAATCTACCGTGGTCCTGTAATGCAAGAGTTTATATAAAATCTTAAACATTCACTTTTTGATTAATGGATTAACACACACTTACCATTCTTCATCCTGAATCCTCCTAAAGCTATCTCTGATTCACTAGTTTTGATTTTCAACACAACCGGACAAACTTTATTCGAAATTCGGTTCTTGCTCAATCCAAAATATCTTCTAAGTTTAAAATTTAAATTTAAAGAAATTATTCCTTTCTGTTGAAAACAATTTTCTTTGGTTGAAAGAAAATTTACTTTGTTTTTAACGAAATGTGCAATTGAACAAATTTCTTTTGAATCAAAGAATTTGTTTAAAATCAAAGTCCAAAATTATTCAGTTCAAAAACTTAATTCTTTCTTTCAAAAATTATTCATTTGAATCAGAACGATAATTCATTGATTCAAAGAAAACAGGAGTTTGATTCAAAAAACTGAATGTTTTGAATCAAAGTCAGTTTTGTTTTGTATCAAAATCCAAGTTTTCTCTGCGTGTGCTTATCATCAACGATCAAAATGGCGACCAGTTGGTGTTTACATTTATCAAAACAAAAACAAAAAGCTACCCTACCACAATCTGTCTCAGGAAATACTCTGTAGTCATCACACGATAAGTTAAAATTATGCGAAATTGTCATTACGCCAAATGACATTTATGCCATATGTCTAGTGAACCTTCATATAAGAGAAGCGACATCTGATCCCTCTTAAAATAAAATATGTGGCAACATCGCCGAATTCTTGAACAAAAAAATCCTCAGCACTGTTTTCTGGCTCAATGTTCAAGCTCTAAAGTGAACGCTCCTTCAATCCAACAAAACAACATTGAACTCGATATCCGAAGGATTGCAATAAACGGTATGAATGACTTGAATTTCGTTGATAATCATGTTAGTTTTTAACTAGGAACACGATTCACCAAAGCATTGAAAAATATTGCACCTAATCATAAATTCATATGACCAGCTTTAAAATTATTTGTTTGAACTATAACAGCAATCACAATAGCTTCTTTGGTTGAGTTTTCAATAAGAAAGGTAAAAGCTTTACGACAAAATGCTCGGATCGATTGGTATCGATTTTTAGTCTGTTCAATGAAACCTAGTAGAAACGGGTCGAAGCAAGTAGAAATGGATTGACAGTTTATCATCTGTCTCTTTCCAATTGACTTCGACCGATTTCTACCAGGTCGAAACGAATCCTGCTGCCGAGCTGGATCGGTTTCGACTGATTTCAACTTGCTCCGTTGAACAACGACCTGACTTGTTTCGACCAAAACATTGGCTCGTTGAACAACTACCAGTTGACAGAAACTAGTTGAAACCGATTTTTACTAACGATTGAACGAAGCTTTTGACAGTTCTTTTGTGTCGATTGGAATTTTGTGTTTGAGACGTCGTTTCTCTTTAATGTAGGTTCACTACATATCTAGCGTAACATTTAAAAAGGGCGAAACTGCCAAATGTAAACAAATCGAGTAAACGGTCATTCCGGATGCACGCGGTTGCACTTTACCTATTAAACGTGGTTTCATTTTAAAATTACTTAAAACTTTCATAAAATTGATAAAATTCAATTGGGCGAAACTTCCTGTTGATGCATTTTCGTTGGAACGTGAAGTTACGCCTATTCAAAATAGAGTGAATTTTTCTATTCGTGTAGGGCCAATAGGCGTAACTGAGTTGACCGTGTGTGACAAAACGGCCTTATTAGTTTTTGCGTGTAGGACGAATGGGCGAAACTTCAAAACCAAAACAAAAACGGCCGATCAATTGGGCGAAACTTGCAAGCGTAACTGGAATGGAAAACAATAAAAGGGCGAAACTCGAAAATCTCTGAAATTAAGCGAAAAAAGTTAAAGTTCTTGATAACCATCGAACAATAAGGGAATATAATGCACATTTTTAAATGTTGTTGAATAAAAAGTGGTCGATTTTTCAAATAGGATTTGAATAGGTGTTCCGAATTTTCAAACGCGTTTTACTCGTTTCGAGCAAACTGCCAGTTTCGCCCTTTTGAAATGTTACGCTAGATATGTCATATATACTCCCTTTAATACGACCTCATAAAAACGAACTCTAGATTTAATTTACTTAATATGCACGGTAACCAAAGTTACTCGATTCTGTATAAAAATCCATATACAGTTTCAAGAAAAGTGTCTCCACTTAGTTTTAACTTTGGGCGTTATACGCAGAGTGTGTGCAAAGAGCTTTTACACATTTGCGAGCTTTCACTCGATTAGTCAATTCTGTATATTTCGACACAGGGATGCCCATGCATTTTTGAGATTTCTGAGCAAAAATGAAAGTTTTAAAATGTATAGAGGAAAAACCACAAAAATTTATTCTTTTGCGTAGTAATCATAATTTATTAAGTAAATAAAGACAAACTGGCCATCTATGAGCTGCTTGGTAGGCTAGTTAAAATCGTCGAATTACTGTTTTTTTTCGGAATTGGCATTCTTGTTGGAGAGATGACTACCGTTAGATTTTGGCTACTTTTTGGGAACGACAAAATTAGCTTGCTCCTTATCCGGCCAACGTTCCAGCTTTCAGCTCTATGGTTCTGTTCGCCAATATTTCTACCCGCGGAATAATGTTAACGGCTGCTTTTCGTCGCATCCTGCCAACAAACAAATTTTAGGTTAGATTCGTCAATTTCCGATAACATTTAAAAATAAGGTAATTAAATAAGGGATATTACCTTAACGTCACTAAAACAGAGCGTAACATTTGGAACTTGGCCTCCAGTGCTCACACCATTATCGAAGAAGCTGATCCGCCCGATCCTCCTTGTCTGAAGAATAGCCGCTATCATCGGGTTCACCCTCAAGGGAAACGAGCGGGATGTTACATGTTGCTTTCGGCGATTTCGGACCGTTTCCAGCTTGCCCAGGTTCTTTGGGCGGATGCAGTAGAGCAACTGAAAAGGGAACAGATGCTAATTATTTATCATCAAAATTTTAATTCTTTTAGCGTACGGAAGCAGCGGTGTTTTGGAGCAGCTCATATAGAACGGTATATTTTTAGATTGTATTCCCCCGGATGTGTCATTAGGCACATTGGGTAGCTCCAACCAGGGGTAATTTTTCTCCTGCAAAGCCCTTAACATATTTCGAGCACTAAACGGTGGATCTCTTTAGTGCGAAAAATGATTTCTTCCGGCGGCTGTAGAGCAAAAAAAATTGAGTGGGCATCTTCCCTAAAAACGAACAATTACATTTATGAATTAAGTTACATTATTGTACGTACCTTCCACGAGTTAAAATTGACGATTACAACGTAAAATAACGATGGAAAACAAAAATCATCCTAACGACTTCTAAATTTTTATGCTTTGACATCCCCTTGAAAAAGCTTTCCAACAACAACAAACTTTTTATACAGAGCTGAATAATCGAATTTTACTTTACATCTGTATATTGGTGACCCTAAACTACCCAAAATTGAATTGGGGATATACAATTTTTGAACAACAACCGCTTAGGCTTTTTGAAGGTGTAATCGCAACACATTTCATGAATAACTCAATTTTTCCGTGTGACTAGAAAAATCCCCCATATGAGTATCGTTATTTTTTCGTGAGACACTCATTTTGGTTTATTTCAAGCGGTACACTTGCGGCCTGGCTTGCAGAGGTGCCAGGACACACTCTAGTTTTTGGTACTCCAAATTAATTTTGACTGAAATTCAAAACATACTTCGATTCTATCAGGTCAGGCAAATAGAAATTTTGCTGCAGCATTTTTTACTTTTCGACAGAAAAATGAGCACTTTTTGAAAAGATTTGTAATCGTTTATGATAAAAATTCGTGCCGGAACCAAAAATAAATCAATAAAGCTATTGTTCATAGATGAGGCATGCTCAGTTTGGTGAAACTTGTAAACTTATCCAATGCAAAACTCTCTAAAAGACTTAAAAAAAAGTTTTAAGAATGATCATCCTAATGGAGCAAAATTTGATACCTGCTCACTGGTCGGTGATTTAATCAGATCAATTTGACATTTGAGAGCTTTTTTTGTTTTTTTTTCTGTTTTTCACCCCTGGGATTCTATGAACTTTAAGTTGAGTTCCCTCCTTGCGATATGGTTCAAATCCACTGAAGTGCTGTTTTGAACCAAGAGGCTGAAAGAGAAGAAAATTTCCGAACTGACATTTCATTACCGCACTGACGTTTTGGTCAAAGAATATTGAAAGAAGGTAGTGCCGAGAGCCATATTGGATTTTTTTTCGTGACGTCACTGTTGCCAAGCTGTCGAAGGTTTATACTGGAAGAACTCAAATTTCAATGTTAAACACATTAAAGAACTAAATTAAAATCCAATTTGATTCGGATTATGTTGTAAGGCCACTAGTTGATTGTGCTATGAGGTTTCATGGTGTTTAATAGACTGCAGTGTGTATTATTCTTGAATTTGTTATTGAATGCACAGTCATGCTCTATGTGAAACGAGAAAAAATAATAATTTTCCCCTTTCAAAAGGTCTGATTGGTAGTTTATGGCAGTGCACCTCATCGTCATGATTTGAATCTAACATGGTGTACCATATGAATTTCTAATTTAGAACAATTAACCCCAATAAAGCCATTGCAACTTTGGTTTACCAAATTCCAATAAAAGATTGTGGTTGGATTCGAAAAATACTATTTTTGGTTATTTTATTTTATCAACGGTTCAAACCTAACTGATTTCAACATTTATAAGCAAAATTTTGAACTAATTATCAAGTTTTGTCAATTTGAGTTAGGATCCTCAGCAACTTCAATCGTCTGAATTAAAGCAAAACAATTACTACATTCAACTTTTTTAGTATCAGTCTTGAAGACCAATAATATTTCTAGAATTGTGTGCCTTCAAAGTTGAAAAAATCTTAAATTTTTTTTAATTGCTAACAAACATTGAAAAAATTCCATATAAATTCACAGATTATTGGCAACAGTGACGTCACAGGCGGTACTAATACTAAAGCAAGGCTGCCTCGGCACTACCTCCTTTAAATATTCCTTGCGTTTTGGTACCAAAATTCCATTGAAATCAAAGGGGAACAGACGTTCTGCTGGTGAATAACGGCGTGTTCGTAAATTGATTTTTTCTATCGAAGTGATTTTTTCTATCGATGCTGGCGTTCGTAAATTAAACAAACGGTATGCAAAAGCATTGGAAGGTGATTTGACATCTACCAAAAAAATCGATGCATCACCCAAAGAAATCAGTTTACGAACACGCCGTAAGTCGGAACGGTCCGTTTGTATGTGATTTTGACAGTTGCTTCAGTCCTTTGTTTTGAACCAAAACAACTTAATTTTGAGTTTGGCAAAAGGAGCGTGTTAACTACACATTTTTGTTACAAGCAGTACGTTTGCATGTTTGCGTAATTTTGTTTATATTCTTCGATTTGTTTGGCAACGTGTTGTAATTTCTTGCGCGACTTCTGGATATACATTGTAATTTAAACAATTCTATCGAATGTTACAAATTACATCAGTTATTGGAACAGAATATCAAAAAACGATTCAAATTTTTGTCCTGATTTGTTTCCCGCCAGTTAGTTGACTGTTTTTAATTGTGTATGTGTTCGTGTAAATCTTTTAAACATTAAAGAACTCACATTTTGACAAAACTAGCATCAGACAGCGCGCCTATTATGAGTACCAGCCAGTAGCAGCGGGAAAAGGAAAGCATCAAGAGGAAGTTTTCAGGAGAGTGGCATGAAAAGCAAGCCGTCGTCGAAAAATCGTATCCAAGTGATCTAGTGTTAATAAAAACTAAAAAAAAGCGAGTTTATATCGACTTTCCAGTGTTAAAACAAGTATTAAAAAGGACTCATAATGCCGCTCCTCAGGAAGCAGGTATTTGAGAAAGTTGCCGATCCCGAACGGCTTCGTGATAGCGATGAAGTTTTCTTCTGTGAAACAACCAACGAAATATTCAGCAACTATGAGTAAGTGGGCCATCGCCTCCAGTTAGCTCGTTTTTCACCTTTCTTGTTAATCGGGGCGGAATCCCAACATTTCATGTCGTGTACTCTAATGGCTGGCAGGCTTTTGGTTGACATGTAATCCTTCCAAAATAAAACCTTGGCCATGGTCTCTCAGCTGATCGTTACTCCTTCTTGATATTTTCATTTCAAATGATCATTGCCTGTATTTTCTCAGTTTATTAGCGTTAAGCCTATGTTGGGCCAAACCCTCGTTAATGGTTTTCTTTTATTCTTGCGCGACATCTAGCGATTACTTTCATCGCGTTATGCTCATCTCGTCTATGGTGTGGAGTTGTGCTGTAACGGGTAAACCCAATCTGACATATGCGGAAGCGCTCGATTCCGAGAAGCAAGCCCGTCGCCAGCTTAAGACGTTTCCGTCTGCTTTGAAAGGTCCCTTCCTGTTGGTCGCTACCCACACAAAGCGCAGTTCGTTCAATGAGCTAGTCGAAGATGTCTGCGGCTACATTAAGGAGCGATACTTCAAAGGCGAGGAGGTCGATGTCGTTGATCCGTCTGGCAAAACCCGTGAGGCAACTATTCTGGAGGTTATAGCACCGAGGTAACTAATGATTGATACTCTAATTTGAAAACATAATTTGAATTATTTTTTTTTCATTGAAATAACAATAGTCTTAAACCTACATCTATCTGTTGTACAAAGCCCATTTACTGTCCAATATGTGTAACGTGAATAAAACTGAAGGCAAAAAACTAGGAAAAATTGCCTATGGCCGGACAGCAAAGTTTTAAACTTTTATGATCACGATGTTTTCGTGTTTAATTCCATATCCTCTACTGATGGAAAATTATAGCGCTGATGTGGTCTAGTGGATAGGCTGGCGCGAGTCTGGTAACCCAGGCGTACTGGGTTCGATTCCCGGTATCGGCAAGAAAAACTTTTGGGTTCGAATCCCATAAGTTGTCGACATGTGAGATGCTTGGGGAGTAAGTAGAGGCCAGTCTCGAACCCACCCTTGTCCTTCCTCCAACTGGTATCAGGAGGGGTTGGTTTGTTATCTTATCTGCATTCTGTCCATATCCAGCCGGAATGGATATAATGAAGTGCATGATGGTCTAACGCAACGTCTCATGATCGCTTTCTATTCTACGCTGCCTACTCTAAACTTTGAAATTTCCTTCTCCAAACTATCTCTAATTTGCATTTCCAGCGTCAGCTCCCCGAGCTATTTAAACGCCACAAAAAAAAAAATTCCATATCCTCTACTGATGGAAAATTAAACTGTGATTTCGATTATTTTTCAGTTCGTTTCAGTCGTAGACAAATCACTTTTTTTTATTTTCAAATTTCAAAATTGTTCTTTTAAATAATGGAAGCTGCAACTTCAGCTTCGAACTGCAATGCTAGGAAGATAAATTCTAATTTTTTAAATGACTTTTTTTCTGTTTTCAAAACCCTTTCGAAAATTTGTTTTTTCACTCCTCTTCTCCGTCAAATGTAGAGCAGTTTTCGAATTAACATAGAAACATTTTTCGTAACTGAATAGCATCAAATGCATCATTTGGCTTTATTTGCTTCTCGTATCTAAAACCCTCCCATGCCCTCGCAAACAAACATTTCTGGTGGTGTCAAAACTAGGGAGAAATTCTGCTAGTGAAATGTTGGGGATGCGAGCCCCTTTTTACAATAGTTGTAATACCAATTTTGATGAATATCACTCAGAAAGGTTCCGATCTGTTTTTTTGTAATGTTTGTTGTATATGGGAGCCTTGCTATACAAAAAATGGAAGGGCTTTAAGACAAAAATACATCACATACACTAGAAGTGGAAGGAGTTTTTCCACTAAGTCAAAAAATGTAACAAACTTTATTGAAAAAAATACTAACAATTTAGTTGTGTATGTTATATTCATACAATATGAGACCTCTCATATTTATCATCATCATCTCTGAAAAATAGTAAGAGTCTTTCATTTGTTCTTCATTGAATTTCAGCAAAACTTGTTTGCCAAATATAAATCATCTCATGAAGACAAAACGCCTATGTTTATCAATTTTTATGAAAAATGGTTCGAAAATAGCTCGAATTTATTTTATTTCTATTTGTTTTGTACGGGCCCCTATATACAAACAAAAAATTTGATAATACTTTAAATAATTCCATGACACCATTTTGTGCCCAATTTGATCATACTTGTTTTAAAATCGTTCGAGTTTTGTTACATTTTTCAGTGAATTTGCAAGAGTCCCCCCTCTCCCTGTCTGTCCCACCCCGCTTTCAACGCCTGTCATTGGTTTAACCTTCACATATCGGAATATTATATTTTAAACATCATATCAGGCCTCTGTTTACTCTATTTCCATAGTGTCAGAAATTATTTGAATAATTCGTTTCGAGAAAAAAAAAAGTTGTTCAGCCATATTCTAAGTCCGGCCATAGACAACTTAGACAACTTTCGCGTATCTTATATCTTAGGACCTAAGAGGCCGCTCAAATGTAACGTATCGCAATTTTCGATCATTTTCGACCCTCCTCCCTCCACGTAACACATTCTGATCAGATTAACCATCCTGAAATTCACAAATTTATTTCAAAGTAGACGGCGCTTTCTATCTGGTCTACAAACAAATAAAAATTTTTGGGACCATACAATGTGATTCGCCATTTTTGGAATCTGTACATTTTTGCAATTTTTTGTTTACAGTAACAAAACAAACAGCCCAGTGAAGACAGAAAAGTTGCGTTATCGCGTAGCCGCCACAGACGCACGCAAACCCAAAGAATGGAACGCTTCGGCGGATAATGTTAAGCGTGCTCGTAGCGCGGCTCCACGAGAAAAATGCAAACTATTCTTAAAAATGCACGTTGAGCAAAGTGGAGCAGTATTAAGAATTAAAGAACCTTCATTGAAAAAATTTGTCTCAGATGAAGGGATTACTGATGAGCAAATTTTCTTTGGAAAACCCCCGGATTTCGAGAAATCTAAGCGACTTATGTTAGCGGAGGCGAAGAAACTTCGTGAAGATCAAGAGAAGAAAAACACCCCTCCTAAAAAGGAAAAGTCCATTACCAAAAAAGGTCCAAAGTCTAATGGAAGTGCTCAGAAAGATGGAAAACAGCAGAGTATATCAAAATACCTCAATAAATCAGATGATGAATCTGCCAAGACAGCAGAAATCGAAAAGAAAAAACTGGCAGAAGAAATGGAGCGTCTGCGTAAAGAAAAGGCGGAGAAAGATGCTCTGAAGAAAAAACATTTGGAAGAACAAAAAGCCATGCTTTCTCAGCAAGTAACGGTCGCAATCAAGAAATTTAAAAAAGTACAGGAAGATCTAGAACTATCCGATCAACGAGTTCTTCCCACGCCAACAACAGTTAGCACTATCGTGGACGAAAAGCACATAAGCGATTTCATATTCGTTCTAGAGTTTATGACTTCATTTGCTGAATTGCTATCTATAAAGGATAAATTTGCTCATGGCTTGACTATAGATCTACTGGAACGTGCGTTGGTGCTCCGGGAAGTTAATGGCCCACTTAGCGATATATTTCAAGTCCTGCTTAGTACGCTGTTCTCTCATCAAATTGAAGAGGAAAACGAAATAGCAGTTAAGTTCGACCTCAATAGCGATTCTGGAATTCGTAAAAATAATCTTCCGATTTTGAAAAAAGCAACCAAGGCCGCTATTTGGTGTGAAACTCACTACAATACCAAGCTGAATGAATTGCCAATGGATTCAACAACCATCTCAGAGCTTCTCCGTTTGCATTTTCTATCATCCGGGGCGCTCATTGAAGACAAAGGTGCCAAATGGCGATTCGGAATGCGTGGTGGTTACAACAGCTTCGATGATCCCGGAATACAACTCGTCAATGACCATCCACATATTTTCCGAGCTCTGGTGTCGAATACTGTTTTCCAGCTACCAGTTGGCGATATTTTAAGAATATTAAAATGTCTAATCGACCAGCTG
This sequence comes from Uranotaenia lowii, assembly GCF_029784155.1. Lineage (NCBI taxonomy): Eukaryota > Metazoa > Arthropoda > Insecta > Diptera > Culicidae > Uranotaenia > Uranotaenia lowii. The sequence goes on along the minus strand of NC_073691.1, from coordinate 97,245,611 downwards.
ATGACCTACAGTAGCGTGCGGGAACTTATCGAGGAACGGTTAGAAAAGGCGAGAGTTGCTAAACTACAGTTTATTTCGGCAAATGTTGCTAAATCGAAAAGAGAAGCTAAACTGGTGTCGGAAAAAACTGCGATGAAAAACGACATTAAGAAACAGGTAACATATGTAGATTTGAATGTTTTTTCTTTGCTAAAATTTTTAATATTTTTCATTTTTATATGATATTAACAGGTTGTTGCTTTGGAAGGGTCGGCTGATGAGAAAAACGCGTTAAAAAAAGAGTTAGAGGATAAAATGGCCGAAGATGTTATCAAGCTAGAGGCTGAGTTGGAAAAAGATGTAAAAATCATAGTGAAAGAAATTGACAAATTTAAGGAGAATTTCTTTGACTATCAAATCTATCTAGGGTCTGATAGAGCTCATCGAAATTATTGGCTTTTTGAATCATTACCTGGTCTATTTGTGGAGCACGATTACGCATTCTGCGGTAAGTGTTTAGAAAAACCTACACCTCAAATTCCCGGTCTAGCGTTATGCCCTGAAGATCAGCGGAAAAAATTTATTACACAAGCTATCATGAATAACATATTCAGCGATAATGATAAAGAAAACGATGGAATTAAACCTGACATAGCCATCGAAAAACTAATACTCGCCGGAAGTGCAAAATTGAAAGGGCTTTTTGAAAATAAAAGACCTGCCAATGGCACATCAGAAGAGTCTTCATCGACTTCTGAGCCGAAAGAAATAGTGAATCCTTCACTTGAGGAGCTACTTATGTGCACAGCTAATCCGAAAAGTTGTCCCGTACACACCAATCAATACGTTCACACGAAACGGTGGACATTCTACAATACAGTTGAGCAAATTGAGGCACTTATCGATAGCCTAAACGTAAGAGGTATACGAGAAAAAGCTCTACGTGATAACTTACAGAAGGAAAAAGAGCTCATTTTGAATCATCTTGAAAATTGTCCAGTAGAAAAGCTAACAGTTGATCCGAAAGAACGCGAATCTCTACTTGCCTCAATTGTCAATAAATCGAGAAAGTACGATTCGCCTAATTTTAACCATGAACCAGGAACTGATCCTAATGTTATCTTTGAAACAAGCATACGCGAAAATATTTTGGAACTAGAATCGAAAATAACAGTTGGTTATTTGGGTACGATGAAGGTATCCGACAGAGATGAATGGCGTGAGGCAATTGAACAGTTTGAATACAAACAACTGTCGGAACCTTTATTATGGGGCTCAAACCGAGTGATGCCGTTTAAGGAAAACAAGGAAGAACTTGAAGAACAAGACGAAGGAATGGAAAATGATGAACCCGACGAAACTGATATGGAAAAGTTATTGTCCAATTCTGTAGATCCTGGTTATGATTTACCAGATTCACTTATAATTGAATCTGAAGAGAAAACTGATAATACGGAATCAGAAACTGTGAAAGAGAAAGTTCGTTCGCTGGCTAAAGCATTGTTACAAATTGAACAATGTATCGACTCGAAGTTCTTAAGACATCCATTCGGTCCAAATAAGGTTATTAAAGATAAAGGTAACGCGGCTAAAGCTTTGTATCGAGGACAGAGGAATTTGGCACGTTGGGAAGAGTCATTGATGCGTTCAACGAATTATGCACAGCTATTCTTACATTACAATGTACTTTATGATTCAATCCACTGGTCGAGCTCGGCAGAACGTCGTCCATGCATGATTTGCCGCCGAAAAGGTGACCCGGATATGACGTTACTTTGCGATGAGTGTAATCGCGCCTGTCATATGTATTGCTTAAAACCTAAATTGAAACAGGTTCCCGAAGGAGACTGGTTCTGTCCTAAATGTAAGCCGGAGAATTACGCAACCAAAAAACAAAAACGTAGAAAGATATTTGAGGCAACCGAGGAAGAAATTGTCGAAGATGAAGTCGTTAAAGAAGAACAAAAAGCAACAGCCGGCTCAGACGATGATTCCGCAAACTCCGATGAGGAGGATGGTGTTGTATGCCAAAAATGTAAAGTCGGAGGAGCAACCGCCATGTGCACCACTTGCAATAAAGGCTACCATACGCAGTGCACGAAAACATTAACGGATACACCTAAAAAGCGATGGGAATGTGACAAGTGCTGCCAAAAGGTGGTTTACAATGAGACTCGCAAAAAGAAAAAGAACAAGAAATCTAAGAAAAATAAGGTTGCAGTTCGACTGGCTGCTTCACGCGCTGCAGATGATAGTTTTGAAAAATTAGAAGATGAACCGGAAGAAGAAGAAAACATGGATGAATCAGAAGAAGTACACAATGATGAAGTAGAAGAACCGGTGGTTAAAAAACGTTCCTCCAAACGTAGTATCTTAACTGAGCTAGATAATTCAGATAATGACAGTGATAACGAAGCACTCTCTAGTAAAGTTAAAAGGAATCGCCGATCGAATACGAGCTCTTCAAAACGATCACTTTCGAATGGTTTCCACGAAAACGGCGTTGAAGAAAGACCAGCAAAAGTTCGCCGATCAACGATGAATAATTCAATAAATGATGACCTGGATTCTTCTAGCTCACGGCGCGTTAGACGTACTGGGGAAGATCTGCCCCTGAACAACGTCATTCTCTATACATTACTAGAGGACATTCTGAAGCATCCCGAATCCTGGCCGTTCGATAGACCTGTTTCTGTGAAAGAGGTTCCAGATTATTATGACATTATTAAAAATCCGATGGACTTTGCCAAAATCAAGTCGAAGCTCAATATGGGAGAATATACTATCAATGAACAGATGATGAATGACGTCCAACTCGTATTCCGGAACTGCGATTTATACAACACTGATGAAACGGAAATCTATGTGTAAGTATAAAATAGTGAAGGTACCATTTATCATTAATTTTATACATTTTGTTTCTTTTTATGCAGTGCCGGTCGGAATCTAGAGCGGTTTGTCTTACAACGCTCTAGAGAGCTGTCGCTTCCTTTTAAGCCAAGTGATATGTTGAAGAACGATCATTTGCTTAAAAATGGTACGAACTCACCGAAAACAGCCACAGCAAAGTTGAACGGTGGTAAAGATAACCAGGACGTTCGCGGTAGTGGGAAACGTAGATCTATGAAAAAATAAGGCTTAGATACTAATAATGTTTTTAGACTTACATCAGACGAACACAGTGTTTTTGTCTTAGTATTACGCAACATATTGATAATATTGTAATCATAAACAACTCTCTTTCCGATAAATGTCATCATGATTAAATACAATTTTTATCGTGAATATTCAAAATTTAAAAATAATAGACATCGAGAAAACTAACTGCACGCCATATAATATCCGCCTGGTGCAAAGTGCGCTAATTTAATGTTTTACCGACATTTGTTGTAGAGAGGAATACATATTATAACTAGTTTAAAAAAAATAATACGAATAATCCATTCATTTTATGCTTTCGATTTTTCTTTTTTCCGACTCATGAAATGACTTGCTGTACAAATTTGACAGGTTATTACTAGGATCCGAAACTTTTACAACACTTTTAAATTTATGTTATTTATACAATATTCACAAACAAACCAACTTCTTGTTTTTCTGCAAAAATTCGAAATGTTTCCGAAAAAATATGAACAATTCCCTCACTTCAAACGGCACGTGTCAACAAACGTTTGTGCAATAATAAGTGCAGCACAAACAATGCAAATAGAAATAGGACATTCCAAGTTTCCAGCTATTCTACGAGCTCTATAAAAGTGTGTATCGCCTGTTAGAACAATGCTAAGTCAATATCGCCATTATTTTCGTTAAAAAATCCGTTTATTAGGAACTGCGGAAGAAAATGTTTTTTTTTCCAAAAAAGAGATGCCTGTGTGCACGAATCAATTAAGTAAACGATTGTTCATATTTTCTTGCAATCATACTCTGTAAGTAAGAGAAATTGAATTTTGAAGATATTTCTTTAATTATTGCTAGTGCGAAGATCTCCACTCATTGAATTGTCAGTTCACGCCATGCTTATTTCAATTCTCTCATTGAGTCATTTTCCGTTGATTCCAAAAAAAATCAAATCACGTATAGCTGGTCAAGGGCCAAATTGAGTGTGTGTGTGCCATAGTTGTACAACCAACATTCACATTTTTAATAAGTTTAGTAGAAAGTTTGGCGTTGCGGTACTCCTCAGTAGACCTTAAAATTATATTTATTAATTATTGCAAAAATTTTCTTTTTACAAGAACTAACAATCTTGGTTTATCTAGCGATCGTCGTACTGGTTCTGCTATCAGTTGTTTATTTTTAATGTTATGTTTACATTGATCTGTTTGTGTCTTGATCTTTGGTAAAATGGAATTGTATGCTGATTTGAAATTAATTGAATATTTCTGTTTTTTTAAAACGCCGTTGTCGCCCCTTATTCTTATGTGAAACATTTCTGCACAGATTCTGGTGTTGTACTTTGAGACTTTTTTTTTTAATTTTGGTGTTTTTAGAACCAAAAACATAACCGTACTCCATACTATGTTGTGTAAGTCCGGTGCCTCCTATTTTTCGTTTTTAACATCGTTTTTAGGCTGTTCCAATCTTTTGCGTAAGAATTGATTTGTTTCTCCAATGTAAGAATTTTCACATCCTCCACATTTTATGTTATAAACCACATTTACTGTTTTATCTTTTGGTATTTGTCTTAGTTTTTGTTAAAATTGTGTTCTTAACTTTGTTTAAAGATTGGAAGGCTACGTTAATATATTTTTTTTCAATATTGTAATAAAATGTTTGGGATGGTTATTTTTAGTTTCATTCAAACTGTTGTACGTTTTGTGGGTTCATTCTTTTATAATTTTTGTAACAAAAAGAATTCACTGAATCAATAACTGCTATGCTGATTTTAAAAATGCTATGCATTACAGGGTTATGTGTCTGTCCTCCATTTACGGGAGTGAAATTAAACAATTATGAACATTCACTGTTTTGTGTTAACTTCAGTGGAAACAGATCAATCATGATTGCATGTAAAAAAAATCGACGAACGATTTGTTTGTTTGGTTAATATATGTATGGTATACAGTGGAATAGTTTGGAATCTATTTGTTTTAGAAGTCCATTCATATAAAAATGAAAATATAAAAAAACTGAACTAAACATTTAAAATTTTTAACGTAACAGCATAGTTCTGACTTTTTGAAAACAATACAATACACTGCTGTGCTTCCTTCCACCATATTATCAACGAATTCATGTGGCCCGTTGTTGTGTTAGTGAGGCGCTTGACGGCCAATTTAAGGAACTGAGTAAGGGCCACAATATGGAACATTTCAATCAATAGTTTGAAAGGATTGTTCTCAAATTATCCACAGTTTCAAAGCCAAGAAATATTTTTTTTGCTTTCCGGGCTAGTAAGCAATCATGTTTGTCGAAGGATATTCATAGCTGCACATTACAGGAAGTCTACAATCTTGAGAAAACTAAGTCAATCATGCCTTAGGGGTACATCGGGTACATTTACCTTAAACCGAATTGTACGCCATCTACATTTCTGTAAGTTCCAAACTCATACAGATACTTATTCATATCAGCAGGAGATTCGAATTCTTCCAATATTTTGAAAACTACAAAAAGTGGAACAAATGTTTTGGGGAACGTATCACTACATTTATTTCAGGTCTTCAATATTATTCTTTTTCATTAAGGATCAATGATGACATTTTGATAACCAAATACAGTTTCCAATTTATTTATATTTTTATCAGCACCTTGCCATGTTGCTCAAACACTCAACCACAACATCGATGCTAGACGATTCGGGACATGGCGTCAGGATTAGTGATGCTCTGCGTGTTCCTTGCGTTTTGATTCGGCCCACTTAGCAACATTTCCGGGCGAGTTGGCTGGTGGAGTAAAATGTATGAGATAAGAATATCGTTCAACTAGTTTTGTCTCGAAATACTTACCGAGCTTGCTTATTTTGTAGAACAGAGGAATGGAAAGGCCGAATGCAATGAAGTAGTAGCGCCAAATCCATTGATTGTTGAAGTAGTGCTTAATCGGAAACTGGGCGATTTGAGCCGACATGGTGTAAGGGAACTTCATGGGGCGTGGAGCAGGATCCGACATTTTGGATTTATTACTTGTTCAGCACACGGACCAGAAACTGATTTAACGTGAAAGGCAATATAAATGCTTGATTAAGGATTTGTAGATTAATTTTTATTCGATTATATAATTTTACGGCTAAAGCGCCATGATACTCACTGCAGCAAAGACACCGAACAGAATTGAGAATCAGTAAAATCCGCAAAAATCTTTCCAGCTCTCGAATGACAGTCTGCCCAGGGATGCCAGATGCGCTGAAACGTTTTTTTTACTTTTTGCAAAAAAATAAATTAAAATTTAACTATTTAATAATTGTGTAAAAGCAACGAATTTATTCCGATATTTATTTAAATCAACATCATTGTAAGTTCGGTTTCTTCGAATCTGATTTTTTTTAAGGATTCCAGTTTGAAAATGCCGGACATTCAAACATCTTTTTTATTTTCGTTTTTCGCTTTTGGCATGCACGGAATGGAGTATGTTCCAATTTAAATATGCCAATTGTTAACACTTTCAAACATGTGTTTGATTCAGACGAATGTATACATTATATAAACTATAGTTTATGGCATCCCTGCAGTTGACAAATGTCAAATTTGACCTAACATTTCTAGCGTATTATTTCATGAGGGCGAAACTAGCAGTTACCTCGTTCCGGAACGAGAAAAACGCGACCGCGGGCAGGCCGGTCGTTTTGAGGTTGATTTTCTAAAACTGAAAAGTGTTGGTGAATCAACCAGCAAACATCACGAACACTACCAGCGGCAAATGCTGAGTGTGTATATAAGAAATTTCCCCACTTGTCAAACGAACAGCTGATTTTTCATGTTTACAATTTTCGGCACCATGGTGGTAGGGTAAAAATAAAATTAAAACTACGCATGTTCAATGGCCGGATAGTAACGAAACCAAATTGGTGGTGCAATAGTAATGGTTATGCATTTTTTTTAATTTTTTAAACTACCTAAAATTAAATAATTGTAGACATGAAATACTTTGAAAGTAAGGTTGATGTTATGTAAGTTAATTTGAAAAAATAATTTCTTTTGAAGAAATAATTGAACAGTGCTAATCTCCCAAGTTCAAAATGGCGACCAGTAGGTGTTTACATTTTTCAAAACAAAAACAAAAAGCTACTCTATACCACACTCTGTCTCAGGAAATACTCTATATATGAGACGGGAAAATTAACCTCAAAAACTCTCGGAACAAAAAAACGGGCAGCCGGTCGTCAAACATGGTCGTTTTTGAGGATGATTTTCCGTAAACTAAAAAGTGTTGGTGAAACCAGAGGACTGAACTGTAGAGAATATTGATGGATAGCGTTAAAATTATAAAAAAAATAGATAAAGATATTAATGTTTATAATGTTCATAGTAATTGATATAAGAATAACAAAAATTTGAATAAGGATTTCAGTTGATAAAAAAATTGAGTGTTTCGTTATTGATGGTTTATCTCCTAATAACCGTTTGAGCAGTTCTCCCTGGGAGAGAGGAACGCTTTAGAATTGAAATTTGACACAGAGTTGGAGAGCGAAAAAGAGAGCAAGTGAATGTGAATGAGAGAACCCGCATAGCAAAAAACTCTACCTCAAAAAATCAAAATGATAATCGAACCCCTACAGAAACTGTGATTGTTTATGGAAACATAGCTATTAAGTGAAACTATTCAAAAAAAATAAATAAATTTTGAATTAAACTATTCAAACCAAACCTTCACGTTTGAATGAAAAGTTACGATATTGGTTAGGCTTAACTTACTGTTTGGACTGTTAACGAAAGCTTTTTGTTAACCGTAAAAATAATGCCGAACGATTACATCTAACGTTCATATAAATTTGACACTTTTCGATTTTCGGGATGAGAGTTGTCATGTTTCGAGAAGAAGAAAAAAAGAATAAGAAATTGTAAAAAAAGATTTGCTGGCGAATTCGCACCAGCAGCAATTTTGGAGGAAATTTCGGTACCGTAGCTGCATCAACGTACCGGAAAGCCGGCGCACCGGGAGCCGAAATCAGTGCAGTTAGGTGTAGCAGTTAGGCTAATAATTTCAGTTTTTCAGGTGAGTTGAATTATGTTTTACATGTTTTCACCTGCTGCTTGTTGGGTAGGCAGATGTATTCTAGTTGCGTATTGTAAATATCTAATTGATGTTTTTTGTATTTCATTTCAGTGTCGTCGATGCTGCTCTCTTATGCAGCTCAAGTCCGCCGCCGGGGGGATTTCCCTCGCTGGTGGCGCTATTGCATTGCGCCCAGCATCCAGGTCAGAGGATTAATAAAAAATCAAAACCCTGTATGCAAGTAAGTTGGAATATAAAAATTAAACGTAAAGTGAAAGTATATTACTTTTTATGAAATCCGAAAATCCAAAAAAATAAAGTTCCCTTTAGTGCGTCCGCCATTATTCCGTACGGTTCTCATAACCATCAGTATAACGTTGGAAGAACATTTTGTGAAATCATATCATAACTTTTACTGTAAACGCTCAGTAACAAGCGAACTTTAAAAATAACTATAACAATAACGGTTTGAATATCTAAATATGTTTCCTAAAGGGGTTTTGAGACTTTATTTCAACTGTTTCTGGAACAGTTTTTCCATGTAAATGTTTTAACAGTTTTTAACAGTTACATAACCTAACGACATATTAAAAATACAGTCAATTTGGAACTCACGATTGAAGCAATGTATTTTACAATTTCAATTATCGTTCGCTTAACTTTTTTTTACACTTCATCAAATCTTCGATTGACTTTTTCTGAAATCGTTCGGATATAATCCTAATTTATGCGGGAAGCTCTCGTTAAAAACTTTGTAGATTTTTCGAATCGGCTGAGAACGAGGCTTTGCGGTTAGGAGTCAGATTGTAAAGAGTTGTAAACGAGTAAAGTTGTGTTTAATTTTGTGTTAAAAAAAATCGATAGGTCACGACATGAAGCTGTCAAATCGCATACAAACGCACCGTACCAAATTTTTGGTACCAGAACGTCAGTGTGGTTCCCGAAATTAAACACTTCACCCCATAACAGACTCGAAATAGGGTAACATTTTTGTTTCCAAACGCATCTGTTGTTGTCATACTGCAGATTTAGAATGAATTTTTACAAGGATTATGCTGAAAACTCTGCATTTTGTGCTAAACCATAATTTATTAATGTTACCAAAGATCCCTTTGATTGACATTCTCGAGCCGCACATATCATTTTAAGGATTATTAAAAATTGCCTCTGGTTAAAATTTTTGCAATGAGGACGCCATGTTGCCCCTATACGTGTTTCACTCGTTTCATTTTTCTTCTTCCTGCGGGTTTCTTGACTGAAAACTTGGTACGGGAATTTTTGTTTTCTTCAGCCCCTTGGGTGAAACAGTCAGCATAATATCATTAACACTACCAGTGGCAAATTGAACTATTTTGGATCATTTTTTTTTTTCTTAACGGATCATTGTTGAACGAAAAATTTCGCGTGTAGGTTCACGTTCAATAAATATTATCAGAAAAAAGTCTTAACTAATCGAATCACCTTCTATTTACCCTCCTTGATCTGGACGGGTCAAAAAGTCTGTGTTTTACAGACAAATCTGGGCACCTGGCAACCCGGCATGTGCTCGAAAAAGGTCGACATTAAACTGACGTTAAGATTTAAACATCGTCTGCATGCAGTCTACAACCTTCTACAACGTGTTCTTGTTGCTCTAAAAGTTTTAAAACATTTTTCTTTTGGACAGATTTAGATGCAGTTTTCTAGATAAAATCTACTTAAGTATCCCAGTAGTTCATCATGACTGACTGTGTTGAAGTGGCCATTACGAGCGATTCCAGTGATCAACTATGGAGCTGCTGTGTTTGGGATGTCCGCACTGGCACTCATCTAATTTCCTACAAAGGCGGTGGCGCCCCAGGCCCTAACACATTGTCCGTTATCAATGGCCAATTCATTTTGGCCGCTAATATGGTTAAGCCGATGCTGCACATCTGGCCAATAAATCGCCATGAGACTATAACGACTCGTTTCATTCTACCTGGTAGAGCAACAGCTGTAAGTAGTAAAAAAAAAAACTAACGAATGAACTAAGTGATTTGCAATCATTCTCTAATCTCAATCGATAACTTATGAATTTTCATTGCACTTATTATTTAAGAAGAAAAATTCTGAATTAATCTTCCATTTAATCCAGGTTTCCACGTCGCCTGATGGAAATTACTGTTTAGTGGCAGTCCAAGAAACAATTTACGTCTATCAATTAGCTACAGGAGCCCTGCTGGCAACGGCTTCACGACACTATCAAGCAGTCAAAGTGTTGCGTTTCACTGATGACGGTTCTCACTTCATCAGCGCTGGTCAAGACGGTATGGTTATGGTTTGGAATCTTGCACATGTGGTTCGGGTTTTCCAGAAACAAACCATTGGAGCTACCTATTCATTTTCGGATCACGCTTTGCCTGTTACTGATTTATACGTTGGGCGAGGAGGTATCAAGGCCACTTTCTGTTCGGTATCAGTGGACCGTTCCTGCAAAATTTATGATTTATCTTCCGGGACCATATTGCTGAATTTGGTGTTCCAAGAAGCTTTATCTGCCGTTACGATGGATAATCTGGAATCCAACGTTTTCATTGGAACCAGTGATGGACCGATTCACTGTTTCAGCATACATTCTCCACCTCGAACCAAGGAGTACCACATCAATCGCAAAAATCAGCAGAAAAATATGTTTCTAGGTCATAAAAAAGCTGTCACTAGTCTTTCGGTTTCTCTTGATGGGGAAACTTTACTCTCCGCTAGCGACGATGAAAATGTTTTGATTTGGCACATCCCAAGTCGCCAGCAACTCCGAGTCATCCCCCACAAAGGTACAGTAACCAATGCATTTTTCATGTTGACACCACGGACAATGTTCAATCAAGAAATAAAAATCGTCCCACTGTTTCAACCGTTTCAAAAAATGGTTTACCCGAGTGATAAAATTGACGACATTTGTGTAGAAGTTGAAGTTAAAGAGAGACCTTGGGACAATACCGTCAATAGTCATTCAAAAACTAATCAATCGTCAGCTACCGGAAATGATTACGCTAACAGTCAAGAAGAAATCATGAAACTAAGAAAAGAAATCCAATATTTGAAAATGGTGAACAAAGAGATGTATGAATTTACGGTTAAAAATATTATGAAAGACAGTTGATCAACAGACTACAGTTGATCTTGTTCGCAATAAAATAACATCTTATCCCAATGGCTATTTTATTGTCCTTTCAGTCCATTCTGTTACCTTCCCTCTTAAACCACTGATGCTTAAACTCTCCAGACTACGAAATCCGCGAAAAACATCAAATATTTCCGATGAGTTCGACGATAGATTTACTCGCATCTCGTCAATTTCTCACTGATTCAATTTGGAGGACTTCGAGAACAGCGGATATTCTGTATTGCTTTTTTTAAATGACTAATAATGACTATAAGCTTCTCTTTAATAGTACAAACACGAATGCCATAAGAATGGTAAAGTGTCTAATAAAAATAATAATAATATAATAGTGAGATCCTCAACCCAAATCTAAGTTTTTTTTTGACACAAAATTGCTCGCTGGGTGCAAATATAATGAAATTTTAGTTTATTAATAACCGTGTTTTGATTTCAGCAAGTCTGTTCAATGAAGTCTGGTCGAAACCAGGGGGATGGCAATCTAGTTCTTCTTGCGAACAATAATCTTTTTCTTTTTTTCTATCCATCGGGATAAACGTTTATGGTGTTTTCTTCTCAAAGCAGTACAGAATTGAAAAAGTCCGGTTCCTATTGACAGCAAAATGTCAGGTTTGTTATGGGCCCACAAAATCGTGGGCTCATAATTTTGATGGTTGTCAAAATCAATGACAAAGGATAGGGTGTAGCCAGCACAGTTCGATCCGACACAAGCGTGCTGCTTATGCGCCACCCTAGAATAGGGACAGCACACCAAGGTTGAATTGCCCGGCTGAGACTCCCTTCAAGGCGAGTCCATAAAGTTTTACCCGATCGGATAAAGGATCGAACTAGGGGCTTCACCGAATCCGCAATCGAAAAACTCGAGAATTTCTCGGTCACACTCCAAGAGATTACCAAAACCTAAAAGAATCATAAAAACTTCCCGGTACGAGATCGCTCATACCTGCATTTCGCATCACTGGACTAACAATCTACTCACCACCAGAGGGCGAACGGTCATGGAAGTAGCCAAAAGAAAATTCAAAACTAACATCTAAACGGTTCGCGTAGCAATGTGATTTCCAAATTCTCCAATTAAAATGCTCTAGGTAGGATCATTATCAAACAACGTATATTGTCTCTAAAACATTATTGTATTTTAGAATAATGGAAGAGTAGTTGAAGAGAAGTATCTCATATTTACAAAATTGGTTTTAGTCTGTAGTATAATTCAGTTTTCAGTCTGCGCATTTCATTCATACATTTTTGTCTTACACTACTATGTACAATTCCTACTCTAATCTCCTACCGGTGCGTGCATATTCGTATTCTAACTAATACTATCAACCGTGCAGTGCTTGGGCCATCGATCGCGTTCAGAGGCTGCGAACGATTGCGGTACCGCTGAAATTCAAGGGGTCGGACGGAGTTCAATAGAACCCGTCACGACTTAGACGAATTTATGTTTTAATGTCGAACATAAAATTCGTAAAACGACGTGATTTGTAAAATGCGATTAACGCCTATTATTTTGCCAACAATTTCAATTTTACGTCGGATATGGACGACGCTCTGCATAACGAATAGAGAAAACAGAGAATGATGGAATTGACTCACCGAGTTAGTGTATGTGGATCAAACCTGCTGTCGTCGAATGCTGTGGTATTGCTCAACCGTCCGTCGGGAGCAGATGACGTCGTCATCTCGCCAGAATCGTTGGTATTTGCTGCTGTTGATGCTGTGCTCCTGTTAGCATCGCCCAAGCAACCAAAAGTCGCGTTTTTACTTAAAGATGGAATTCCGAAGTTCACATTTGGCTGAAAAAATGTTTTACGGGAACTTCAGGTGACTCTTGTCGCGTAAAAGTTACTCAGGAATTTCCATCGCCCTTTGAAAGGTTAAACTATCGATAACGGAACTTCTAGGCGCTTTCAATGGAACTACCCGCATAATTAAAAACAGTTGGGGATATAGTACTAACTATTAACTTAATATATTGGTAGCAGTACCAGTATGAAATATCTTCCAAGTATCATTTCATTATACATGTTCAAAATTTTATTACCTCAATAAATTATGACAGGATCGTATCAGTGACAGTGACAATATGATATATGATTTAGTAAGTATAGTATAATAAGAGAATAAAAATTTGCAACCTTTGAATATTGTCTCTGGACCTTATCCAGGACTCTAACAGTGTACGACAAAGTTTCCTTATATTTTCTTAGCATTAGACATTAAATTAAAAAAAAAACAACATTGACAACATTGTATGAGTTAGACAAGTCGTTATCATTTCACCTCTTGCGGATAATAACTAATATTGTTATTTTAAGATGTAGTTGTGAGCTTATGCATTTTTTCGCTCTTGGGTTCAGCATCTGCTAATTTTCACTTCACTTCGTTAAAATTTGTGTCGGCAACCCCACGCCAGGTTCGGAACTGAAAACTGTGTTCAAAATGGCTCCGAAAAAAAAGAATCACGCTGAGAAAAACACACAGAACGCGAAAAGTAAGTAAAACTATATTATATTATCGATAAAAACTAGTGAGATTAAATAAAACTAATGAAATTACAGAAACAAAGATCTCTGCTGAGCGGAGAGCGGAAAAAAAATCTACTGAAAGGCTGAACAATGCAGATCTGCACAAATAGGTAAGATTGTATAATCCATGTATAATATCAGAAATAAAAAATAAAAATCTCAACATTTAAATTTTTTAATTTTATTTTATTTTTTGTGGGAAAGAATTGGAACTATATTGGTTATGGTACAGGGAAGCTCTTTTTAAAAATATTTTACAATATGCGGAACGTATGATTGAGCGTTATTTTTACTACAAACTACTATAAGCAAACTATATCCATTGAAGTTGATGAAATCTATGATTTTGTATTCCAACGTAGCTAGAACATTCAGGTAAATTGTTTTGCTCGCCAAAAGTGGATGATATTTTAACCGTATCCAATAATGTAGCATGAAATATTTGTTCGAAAAAATCGCTCTTTTTGAATGGTAAACATGCTTAACAGCCCTTTCCCCATATGGTACTTTAACAGATAATCATAATACAGATTGTTAATATGGTCTGTGTTATTGTACATATACTGTTCACTTTACAATAAACGATAACGTTTAGAGACAATATAGAATATTCTCTATATATTGTAATTGATTATGCGGGTATACTTTCAAGAAGGTCGATAACGTTCGCGTAACATTCCAAAACGCACCATTATGATACTTGAAGGTGTTTTAAAGAACCTATATGGGAATTCTAAGCGACATGTCAAAAATGTTTTTCAAGAAGGTCGATAACGTTCGCGTAACATTCTAAGGCGCACCATTAGGATACTTGAAGGTGTTTTAAAGAACCTATATGGGAATTCTAAGCGACATGTCAAAAATGTCTGTCAATTTTTTGTCATGGTATTTGTTTTGTTCATATCTGTACTGATATTTACAAATGGAATTCAAGATTTTTTCGAATTTTTCTTATAAATGTTAAATAAGATATTCGAATAAATTTTGATGATGCGAATTTTTGTTATGATTCGTGTTGTGTACTGAAAGTCCTTTGAACGAAATAAGGTACCTTCTATTGACCAACCCACTCAATCATCTCAAATGACATTAAGTTTAAATACTAATCATTACAGTGGCAATTAGCTATTGCTGGATTGGTCGAGAGGCTGGTGAGTTTCATTGCAACCTAGAGAGCAGCGGTTCAATTCTCTAGGCGTGTAAGCAGCTTTTGTAATCAAAACAATATAATTAAAATCAATGAGGTAGACCATGATAGACCGGCAACCTAGCAATCTGACATGTGGTTGTCAGAGCAATCTGTCAATCGGATTTTTTTTTTCGGCGCGTAGAAGTTTCTTGACATTCTCTTAGAAGCTGAATAGCGTTCTCTACAGCCACCTAAACGAACTTGAAAGTAGCTTTAAGAACTTAAATTTTGGGCTGATTAGCATTCTCTTCAGATACAAACGAGAGCTGATTAAGCTTCTATGGAACCTTTTTAAGGGAATTCTGGTTGCTTGGGCGGGTTTAAGGAAGCACGAGGCGGCCGATCCGACACGGGAGGGGCCCGCCGGATGTCCGTTCCAACCGGGAGGTTGTCTTGGTGGGAAACGTGATGTTCGGGTCAGGGAAAACGGCGTGGTTCGTGAACCGGTTTCCGTTCAGGTGGCAGGCTGGCTCGCTGTGACACTCGGGGCGATCTGGTCGAATTAGGGCGCACGTTGTTGGGAATGCTGTTGGCGAAATCGGTTGCCTATATGGCACAAAAATTAGCACTCGCACTTGCACGGGCACGGTTATTTAAGCACGCTTTACCTGCTATCTATTTTTAGATTTGCACGCACGATTTCGGCCCTAATTTCTAGGTGTAGCTTTAACAGCGAGCTACACAAAAAGGAAAGCAAATTAATCTTAAAATTCAGACATCACATCACCATTGGTACCTTTTCACTTAAAAGGACTAAAGTAAAACGGGTCGCGATAGAAGCGTACTTCCATTCGCGTTCACTAACCAGATCGAAGTGATTGCAGTATGTACCCTCAGATCAGGGAAAGCAATCTCGGGCGTTGACCTTAGGCGGAAGTACGTTAATCCCGAGTAATCTTTACAAATTCTTCGGGATTTTGGCGATCTCAATTCGTCGCTCGTTTTTCAATCGTGATTCGGGCCTTTCTATTTCTTTCCCACCCCCTAGCAAAGCTTTATGGGTTTGCCTTGAAAGAAAAAGCTCTGGAATTCAACCTTCGATGCAAGGTTCGATAAAGGCATCGGACCGATCCGTACATCTTGCATACAAATGGCAGAACCGATGCATTTTGCACGGTTCGACAAAATTAAAATTTAAAAAGGTGCGACCGCTACAAGGGATGTCACCCCCTGGACGAAACAGATAGAAATGGATTGATGTTGATCACCTCCCGCATACGTAAATACCATATGCTGAATCATCCGTATTATTCTCTTCTGATTACATTAATAGTAACGTCCCGCATACTAAAAAACTATATTATGAATAGTCAATACGATACTTCCACGTTCCCAGAAAAGGTTATTGTCTCCGTAAACGTAGCTATTATTTAAAACTTTACTTCGACAACGATAAGAATATAAAACGAAAGTTCATGTGAATAGTGATGATATCTGGGAAGGTGAATGAATTGTTTAACGATTTACTTCAATTTGATCAATAATCGTTAAACTGTTCTCGAACCATAACGTTTAACGTAATGTCATGTGTCAAACTCACGTCAAAAATGACCGAAATGCGGGTCAGAGATGCCAGATGATTTGAAAAAAGAAAATTCATGACCCGGATTCATGAAAATATCTTTAAATTTATTTATCGAATCAATTATTGATTTGTTCATACGCGGAAAGATAAAAGCAGATGCATTGTACAAAGAACAAAAAAAAACATTAAATTGAGACTATTGAGCCGATATCAAGAACTCTTATAGGTAGTTGACGGCAGTAAAATGTTAGATTTTTTATTTGAATTAATTAATTTTGAAATAATTAATAATAATTAAATTTTAAAATAAAATAATTATACATTGAGTATGACACTATCAATTCAAAACTTTCAATTTTTTTTCAATTAAGGGTTCGTTTTCTGTTTGTGTAGGTCGTGTGTGGAGCAACGAATTAATAGATTCATTTTGGTTATCATCAGATGCTTGAGCAGAAACTACTTCAACAGGCGGTGGTGGGACAGTTTCCTTTTGTTCGCCTTCCGAATATTCTTTCAACTTTTCTTTCTGCAGCAATGACTCGAACATCTTCATTCTAGAAAAGGAATGGTGATACATGGTGACTTAATCTTCTATCGCTTTAGTTATATCAACCAATTCAAATGAACTTGTAAATATAAGTTTTATTTTCTTGCTATAATTGCTATAATAAAAGACAATGCTTTAGTTATCTTCTGGTGAACTTCCTAATATTTTTTTCAGATGACGATGGAGAACATAAATCATATTCTTTACGATCTAATGAATAATAAATTGAGTATGACATTATCGATTCTAAACTTTCATTGGAATTGAACGGAATTTTTAAATTGAATTATTTGTATATTTTCATTTTTATAACATTTATTAGTTACTATTTACACATAAAGTCATCCTAAGCATCTGAAATTTATTAATTCAATATTCCGTTTCTCAATATCTGTGCAAATATTGATTAAACATTGAACTTGGCACCACTGTCGCAAACAGTCTTTATCGGTTTGTTTTGCTCGCTACGCCGGGAAATTTTCACCTCGCTCGTCGCGATCGATTGTCTTTAACCTGCTGGAGGAGATGCAATCAGCACACCGGGACCGGCATTCTAGGAATTTTACAACCAATGACATTGTACCAGGTAAGTGGAAATTAAAATCATCTTTAAAAGAAATACTAAGATCCCGTTTCTTATGTTTTAGGTTACGCTGCCGGAACCCCCAGTTTTACTCCGTGCAAGGATTGCTTGGCCCGGAAAGTGTTACAGGGCGTGCTGAGCGAAATGAGGAGGAGCAGGCAGCATGAAAATGCTCATCTCGGGCAAGTTATTTTGTGTTTTGAAATGTAAAATAAAATGAAAAATGTGAAATAAAATGATGAAATTAAAACGATTTGTCAATCTTATCCGAAAAATTCCCATATGCATGGAACGAAATTTTGCGTTTGTGTGCGTGCTCTTTTAGTACGCGTACTGTAAATAGTATGATGATTGGTGAACATCATTCTTTAGTATTAAAAAAGCTTTAAGGTTATCATTTATTAGCAGTTTAACGAAATAATCTAAAAGTTTTTTCAATGGTTACGTTATATGAGGCCATCAAAAAAACAGTAATTTTAGTTCAAACGGTTCGTACACCGATTTCCGTAACAGTTCGATGAACGGTTTGATAAAGCGTTTAAAATATGCCTACATATGTTCATTCTAGAAACAGTTCAATGCGCTGAAAACGTTATTCATAAGCGTTTTAGAAACCATACCCTAACTGTTCCTAGAACAGTGTCTCCATATAGAGGTTTTAATAGTTTTAAACAGTAACATAACTTAACGCCATATTCAACAGACCGTCGTTTTGGAATTCAAGATAAGTGCAATGTTTTTTATGGTTTCAGATATCATTTTCTAAACGTTTTTTTACACTGTCTCTAATCGTTTTATAACTACTACAGGAACCGTTGTGTTACAATATTTTCGTATTCGGGGTGCGTATCGCGTCATGGTTTAATGTGTCTCTGCTTAAATGGAAAAAATATTATTTCTGGAAGATTCTATAAATCTTCTAAATACCGAATTGATAAATTTAGCAACGCGCTGGAATGATAGAAAACTATCCGTGGAAGATACAATTAACGGTCCTAAAAATAAATTGAGGTTTTTTGCAACACGTCCCGAGTTCTCTGCTGTCACGTCAACACACGTGGTTAAATTCGTGAAAATCTTGTAAAGCTCGAAATGGAGAAGGTTGGATCAATAGGCTACGGTGCCAGCTTCGCCGGAAATGGTGAGTAACCTTAAATATTCATTATATACTTATGAGCAAAATTAATGCTTCTTCCAAAACAATGTTCTTTCAGGGGCTCTTAGGCAATTGGAAGCCGCGGAAAGTCACCGGAGGAAGATGGAAACCTGGCGAGATATGGCATTCCATCGCCCGAGAAGCAGGGCCGCGGAGCAGCCACATAGCGTCAAACAAAAGTTGGATCGCACGGCCGTGGCTAAACTCAGTATTTGTGGATACTTATGTTCCGCCGGAAGCTTCAAGGTAGAACCACCGACGAACGGTCGGATGATTATTTTGTGAAAGTGCAATTTAAAAGTTTTTCTTTTTTGATAATAGCAAAATTGTGAATTGTGTTCGCTAAAAAAAATGATTCAAATAAAAAATAATGTGTAAAATAATGTTTTTTTAATCCTAAAATTTTACTTAAATTAGATTGAATAACCAGAACCCCAGTATAATTTTGAATATTGTAATTTTAAGTTCACGATATGTGGTATCGTCATCATTTTATGATTGGATCATTAACTTAAGATAACACGTATGATCGACTCGTTTTAGGACGAGAAAAAAAGGCAAAAAAAATGAATGGTTACTCTACTTAACGACCCGTTCCCTGTATCGTAAAGTGAGTCCAAACGATTCCATGTCATGAAAAAATGATAAGCCTTATCTTACATTAATAATCCAAAACTATAGAAGTAATCTTTTGGGTGTCTTGGGAAGAAGATAATGGTAATAGTCACTGTATAATACTGATTCATGCGGGCTGCCTTTTTCCAATTGACTTTGATCGATTTCTACCAGGTTAAAACCGTTGAAACGAATCCTCCTGCCGATTTGGATTGGTTTTGACAAGTTCCGATCGATTTCAACTTGCTTCATTGAACAACGACCTAACTTGTTTCGACAAAACATTGGCTCATTGAACAATGAACAACTACCAGTTGCCAGAAGCTAGTAGAAACCATAATTTCTACTTACGATTGAACGAAGCTATCGTTTTTCGTCTTCTTCGTGACATGGACATCCGTCATCAGGCGAATTGAAAATTTGATTGAAACAGAAGTATTTATAAATACAAATTATAGGCAAAACTTTAAAATTATCAATACACACTGCTGCTTATGCGGTTTAAAATACAGTTAAAGTCGTGCCATAACAAACTATTTTGGTAATCGGTAAGTAAAAGAAAATATTTGTACATACCTACCCAGCTTTTTTTTTCTTTTAGTGAAAACGATGTGGTCCCCTTATAATTTTCAATAAGTAAATTTAGATGTTAATAGACGCTTTTAACAATGTTCAAGTGTTATTTTAAAATCAGCAATACATGAACTAATCTGAAATTTATTCATTCATATGTACTGTTAGTTGTTTAATGAAAATCATAACTTTACCTTTTCTCCAATAACCACCCGCTACCCACTTTGTCATCAGACAGGACCCAAAAATATAAGTGCGTGAATTAATAACTTTTATGTTTAAATTATAATCATTTTAACATTTTTTAGTCATTCAGTTGACAGCTGTTTAAAAACGTATATACGGGTGCAACTGTGCTTTAAGGTTGCTCTCGGGGCTTAGATTGTTACCAACCTGGGCTACAACCGGACCATATTAATAAAGTTGTATTTACAATCGACTAAATGAAGCTTCTAAAAACCTAAAAACAATCAGAATATCACTCGGTAGTATGTTGTTAGACACAAGATAATTTTATGCATAAAGTATATACAGTAATTTTCATCAAATTAACACAAAAAGTCAGAAGGTAATCTGGCGCTTGGTTTACTGGATTTTTATAATCCGAAATCATTATTGCTGCGTCAAAGTAAATAAAATTACAAACTAGCTTCCGAGCTTTTGCACAAAAGTTTGAAAGTTTAGCGCAGTTGCCTCTAGCGAAAAGAAGAGGTCGTGTAAAGCTGCTGGTAACAAATTAGCTTTCAAAATTTAAGCAGTAAAGTAATTAATTGGTTAATAATTTGTTTGTCCTAAGAAAGTACTTAACAAATACCATTTTAGTTCAGTAATATGATGAAAGTAGATATTTTTTTTAAATGATTTTTTTTTGCTTCAAAGCTATCCAACGATAAACGAACGAGGAAACCTTTTTGGCGATACGTGAATGTACAATTTGTACAAATCGAGCAGTGGCATTTCGGGCGCTAATTATTCTAAGGTCCTCACTACCGTACCGTTTGTACGTAAAATGGCTGGGGTCGCATTGTCAGCCGTAGTAGAGAAGCTAAACGAATTCGCACCAGAAAATTTAGCAGAAAAATGGGATAATGTTGGACTGCTTATCGAGCCATTCACCAAAAGGTTGGTTAATCACCAAATTGAAGAATTCAGCTAATATTGTTCGTTTTGTTTTGCAGGAATATAACGAAAATTCTGTTGACTAATGATTTAACAGAAAATGTCATGAGTGAAGCTTTGGCCAGAAGTTCCGACATGATAATTTCATACCATCCACCGATATTCGCTCCGCTGAAAAAGATCACCCAGAAATCTTGGAAAGAGCGTATAGTATCGATTTGTTTGGAAAACAAAATTGCTCTATATAGTCCTCACACAAGCTGGGATAGCGTAACCAATGGAGTGAACGATTGGTTGGCGGCTTCATTGCCGGCAGCCAGTGCTCAACCCATTATTGAAAATCTATCTAATCCCTCAATTGGAGCTGGAAGAATTTGTGTCATTCAAGGCGAACTTACTCTAGGGGCCGCCGTCGAACGTATCAAAGCCTATACCAAACTAAAAGATGTCCGAGTTGCAGTTGCCGTCAATAGAAATCTCGATGCTCCCATAAGAACCTTCGCTGTGTGTGCTGGATCGGGTACCAGTATTTTGAAGGGAGTTAAGGCCGATCTCTATATAACTGGTTTGTATAACTGAAAGTTATTGTAAAAATGTGTATCATGTTTAATTTTATTTTTATTTTTAGGTGAAATGTTTCATCATGATATTTTGGAAGCCAATCATCAAAACATTCATGTTATTTTGCTCAACCACAGCAATTCAGAGCGAGGATATCTACCGATATTTCGTGAAATTCTTCGCAACATGCTCAAAGATTACCAGTGCATTCAGATTGATATCTCTGAACAAGACGCCGATCCGCTTCAGACCTACTGATTTCCGTTATACCACTGGTAACACTCACAGCAGGACCCTGGACAATTGCAACAGCAGCAGCAGCAACACCAACATCATCATCAGTACCAGCAGCTGCCGTCGCGATTACCCAGTGGTAGTGCAATCGCAACCAGTGGCCAACACCCAATGCCAGCATCCAGTGCTCCCCGACAACCAGTCCCTCCCCCCGCGAAGCAGAAACGAGTCGTTTGCAGCAACAAGAAGCGAAAAACTAAATAATTTAATTATGTTTCGTCGTAAACGAAACGATTACTGAATTTTCACATAAAAGTTTTATCTTGCTTATT
This sequence comes from Uranotaenia lowii, assembly GCF_029784155.1. Classification (NCBI taxonomy): domain Eukaryota; kingdom Metazoa; phylum Arthropoda; class Insecta; order Diptera; family Culicidae; genus Uranotaenia; species Uranotaenia lowii. Next base: position 97,223,374 of record NC_073691.1, on the reverse strand, counting down.
TTTAAGATTTTGGATTATCAAGTTTTGAATCCTTGTAGGTTCTTTGGATTCCTCCCTCGTGTGGTTTTTGTCACGATCAAGGTGCAAAACAGAATACGATAATGAAATGATTGTTATTTGAAAATGTTCCTAATTTGTTTGATTGTCTAAATTTAATTTTACAACCGACCTTGAAAATAATTCAGTCATTCTGGTCGACCAACTTAATAATGTAATGAGACTTCATATACTGTGCCAATAGATATTTTTATTTTGAAGTTTTTTATTGACTAGATACTACTTTTTTGTTACTGTTTGAATTCAATTCAAATTAACTGCTCCAAATGGCGTCGTTCTCGAGTTTTTGTCATCCAATTTGCGACTATATGAGTAATAGGCCTTGAAAGCTTTCATCCATAAGTGACGTATACATAATGAAGGCCAGTGTGACTCAAGGAATATAAGATAAACTGATTTTTTTTATAAAAATGGGTTTTCTTTCTTTTCTTCTAGAAATTAAGAAAAACATCAAATCACACGTGTTTGCTTAAGGAATTGGCGGAAAAAATATTGAAATAAAAAAAAAAACGAATTTATGAATTGTGTACCTACTTATCAAATTTTTAAACTTTGGAAAGTGTTATTCAATTCAAAAGTCAATTTTCTTGAAGAGTGCTTTTTTATTTGGTAAAACTAAATAAACCAAATACTTGGAATAAATGTATGTTCAACAGGATTTTCCAATAAATAATCACATAAATACGATACGAACTTCAATAATTTGAAATAGGATTAGGGACAAGGCATTTACTGCATTTTCAAGAAAAGCATTTTTTATAGGAAAAAATGTATAAATGTATAACCAACGTTCCTTTTTGACGAATTTTTTGGACCTAAACAACAAAAGAAATGTGATTCTGTGTAGAAAAATAAACCCGGCGCAAATATTGGCAAGGATAATTTATTATCAAAAAATTGTAGTTATAAGTAATTAAAAAGACATAATCTTTACAGTAAAATGTGGTTAAGCGATAAGCATTCATCAAGCAAAAATGATTAAAATTTGATTCGATAGAATCTATATGTGTACTAATCAAAATACCCAGTCGTATTCTAGAAATATCGGCCGTACTATACACGATGAAGACCTTTTGGTAAAACAATTCAATAAACGTAAATAATAATGAAAAAAAAAAAGGATTTTCCTTTCCTTTGTGCTCAATAATTTTTTCTTCAAATGAAATCCTGGTTTTCTACTGGTTATCTAGTAGGTTTGATTACTAAGTGCTGAACTTTGGAACAGGGATATACTTTTTTTTCTTCTACAATCAGCGTATCACGTTATTAATTCCAATCCTCCATCCAACATATTTATAGATTAGAGATGTACCGGATAGTGGTATTTGGTCAACGGCTCCAAAACCTTCTCAATTATTCGGCCGAATATTCGGTCGATTAAAGCTTGCCTACTGGATGCGTGGCGTTTAACATGGAATCGGTCTCAAGCCCTTTTACGATTTGTTAAACCTCACATTTGCCAAAACATAGATAGGAGACGTGCCTCAGAGCAACGTTTGTTAACAAGACTGAGAATGGGAAACACCGAACTACATGTAGGTGCATCGCCAAAGTGCGGAGTTCAAAATAAACATTAGAGCACCTGCAACGGTTCAGGTCCAAATATTGGTTTTAGGTATACCAGTTTAAGCAAAATTTTAAATTTTGGAATCGGCTAAAACATGCGCTCCCCACCGGTGTGATAGCAAATTTAAAACGGGTACACTTTTATTGCAGACACTCAATAATTGAGAAGAAAAAAACTCATTTCAATAGAAAAATTGCTAAGTTTTGAGTTTTACACCGTAATTATTCTACCAGGATTTCATTAACTTAAAGTCTTTTCAATGAAGTTTGATCGAAATAAATTGACGATTGAATACCTTTCTTTTTCCAATTGACTTCGATCGATTTCTTCCAGGCCGTAACGAAACCCCCTGTCGAGATGGATCGGTTTTGACCGTTTTGACTAGTTTCAACTTGCTTCATTGACAACGACCTGACTAGTTTCGACCAAAACATTGGCTCATTGAACAACTACCAGTTGGCAAAAACCGCAGTTGAAACCGATTTTTATCTATGATTGAACGAAGCTTTAAAAGCCAAAATGACTATACGCAGCGAGAAAAAAAGCTTAATTGAAACAAAAAAAAATCATTTTTCTTTTAAAAATTGGTTCATTTTGGGGTGCTGATTCCAAATATTAATTTAGTTCACCAGTTCTTGTTTTCGAGATACCTTAGCGTACCGAGATAGTTTTGAGTTTAACGGTTAATTGTCTTAAAATTAATTCTACGAATATTCTTTTTGACAGAACAATGATTTCAACTATTCTACCAGGACTACATTAATTTTAAAGCAAAAATGACTACACAACGAGGAAAAAAGGTCAATTGAAACAATTCTTCAATTAATTCAATCAAATTGCTTTGAATCAATGTAATAAGGTTTTGTTTAAATGAAATGAAAAAGCAATTTTTTTATCATGTTATTGCTGACATTGATATAGGAAATGAGAAATGTTTATCCCAAAGTCAAAGGAAATTTTCCTTTGATTTGTCGACATTTTTGTTTATCAAAAACTTGTTTCACTTTGTAAATTTATGTATGGATACAGAAAAATATGCTGCTATTGACGAAAACTCCGAGCAATCTATACGAAACTAAAAATCTCTCAATATCTCAAATAAAACAAAAATTATAGAACAAACAATAAACATTTATTTTACCTCATCTAAAAAGTATTAAAATTTTCTTTTCGTTTATTTTTTTCAAATTTTAGAACGATGACTGAATTCACTAATTCGTCGAGCCCAAATGAAAAGCTTTTTATTTAATTATATTAAATCGAGAATAATGTGCTTATACTTGATATGGTTTTTATTAACATCTATTCTCAATTTATGTTACGTATAGGCAGGTTGAAGCGAAAAAAAAACATTCAAATAATATCTCAAAAAGAAACTATTATCACACCCAATGTTACCCAAACATGTGTGAAAGAAATCATTGTTGGCTACAATTTTCTCACCGTGAACTAAATCGGTCTGTCGTATATTTTGAAATCCTGTTCCAAATTTGCATGAATTTGGAACAAAGGCGTATAACTGTTGGGAATTTTGAAATCGATAACTGTGCTAAAACAGCAATTTACGACACCGGTGCCAGGCGGACTGTTTTAGCGTGGTCGAAAACCGTGTTTTGCATCTACCGTTGGGACAGCCCTTACAACACATTTTGGTAGAATACCGAGGGTTTAACACTAAACGTACCGGAGGCGGTCAATTAGCGGGTTTTGAACATTAAATTATGATTACGCCGTATAAATATTTTTTTTTCGCAAATGTAACTACAAGACTATTTTTATTTTTTGTTTTGGGATGGTTTTTCTAATCAATCACGTTTTTTTCTGATAGTAGAGTTGCTTTAAAAATAATAAAGTTACTAGTCTAGTTTTCTTTCTCTAAACTAACAGCAACAAATCTTCACTAATATTGTTTCCTTGATTTTCGTTTGGAGTCTCTTTTTTTTTCTACAAATTCGTTAACCTCCCGAATACGAAAATATTGTAACACAACGGTTCCTGTAGTAGTTATAAAACGATTAGAGACAGTGTAAAAAAACGTTTAGAAAATGATATCTGAAACCATAAAAAACATTGCACTTATCTTGAATTCCAAAACGACGGTCTGTTGAATATGGCGTTAAGTTATGTTACTGTTTAAAACTATTAAAACCTCTATATGGAGACACTGTTCTAGGAACAGTTAGGGTATGGTTTCTAAAACGCTTATGAATAACGTTTTCAGCGCATTGAACTGTTTCTAGAATGAACATATGTAGGCATATTTTAAACGCTTTATCAAACCGTTCATCGAACTGTTACGGAAATCGGTGTACGAACCGTTTGAACTAAAATTACTGTTTTTTTGATGGCCTCATATAACGTAACCATTGAAAAAACTTTTAGATTATTTCGTTAAACTGCTAATAAATGATAACCTTAAAGCTTTTTTAATACTAAAGAATGATGTTCACCAATCATCATACTATTTACAGTACGCGTACTAAAAGAGCACGCACACAAACGCAAAATTTCGTTCCATGCATATGGGAATTTTTCGGATAAGATTGACAAATCGTTTTAATTTCATCATTTTATTTCACATTTTTCATTTTATTTTACATTTCAAAACACAAAATAACTTGCCCGAGATGAGCATTTTCATGCTGCCTGCTCCTCCTCATTTCGCTCAGCACGCCCTGTAACACTTTCCGGGCCAAGCAATCCTTGCACGGAGTAAAACTGGGGGTTCCGGCAGCGTAACCTAAAACATAAGAAACGGGATCTTAGTATTTCTTTTAAAGATGATTTTAATTTCCACTTACCTGGTACAATGTCATTGGTTGTAAAATTCCTAGAATGCCGGTCCCGGTGTGCTGATTGCATCTCCTCCAGCAGGTTAAAGACAATCGATCGCGACGAGCGAGGTGAAAATTTCCCGGCGTAGCGAGCAAAACAAACCGATAAAGACTGTTTGCGACAGTGGTGCCAAGTTCAATGTTTAATCAATATTTGCACAGATATTGAGAAACGGAATATTGAATTAATAAATTTCAGATGCTTAGGATGACTTTATGTGTAAATAGTAACTAATAAATGTTATAAAAATGAAAATATACAAATAATTCAATTTAAAAATTCCGTTCAATTCCAATGAAAGTTTAGAATCGATAATGTCATACTCAATTTATTATTCATTAGATCGTAAAGAATATGATTTATGTTCTCCATCGTCATCTGAAAAAAATATTAGGAAGTTCACCAGAAGATAACTAAAGCATTGTCTTTTATTATAGCAATTATAGCAAGAAAATAAAACTTATATTTACAAGTTCATTTGAATTGGTTGATATAACTAAAGCGATAGAAGATTAAGTCACCATGTATCACCATTCCTTTTCTAGAATGAAGATGTTCGAGTCATTGCTGCAGAAAGAAAAGTTGAAAGAATATTCGGAAGGCGAACAAAAGGAAACTGTCCCACCACCGCCTGTTGAAGTAGTTTCTGCTCAAGCATCTGATGATAACCAAAATGAATCTATTAATTCGTTGCTCCACACACGACCTACACAAACAGAAAACGAACCCTTAATTGAAAAAAAATTGAAAGTTTTGAATTGATAGTGTCATACTCAATGTATAATTATTTTATTTTAAAATTTAATTATTATTAATTATTTCAAAATTAATTAATTCAAATAAAAAATCTAACATTTTACTGCCGTCAACTACCTATAAGAGTTCTTGATATCGGCTCAATAGTCTCAATTTAATGTTTTTTTTTGTTCTTTGTACAATGCATCTGCTTTTATCTTTCCGCGTATGAACAAATCAATAATTGATTCGATAAATAAATTTAAAGATATTTTCATGAATCCGGGTCATGAATTTTCTTTTTTCAAATCATCTGGCATCTCTGACCCGCATTTCGGTCATTTTTGACGTGAGTTTGACACATGACATTACGTTAAACGTTATGGTTCGAGAACAGTTTAACGATTATTGATCAAATTGAAGTAAATCGTTAAACAATTCATTCACCTTCCCAGATATCATCACTATTCACATGAACTTTCGTTTTATATTCTTATCGTTGTCGAAGTAAAGTTTTAAATAATAGCTACGTTTACGGAGACAATAACCTTTTCTGGGAACGTGGAAGTATCGTATTGACTATTCATAATATAGTTTTTTAGTATGCGGGCTGTAGTTTGATTTGATAAATTTACAGCCAAGTATGTTTCAAACTCTCATTTGCAATACTTACAATCAAGTTAAACACAAACTTCCAAACTAAACTTAAACTGTCTCACAAATAACCATTTCTTTTTAAACTCAAATTATGTATGTACGCACAATTTGAAAAGGATACTACAATTTCTTCAATAAACTTAAGCCTAGTCCACACTAGGCAACATGAACTGCGATTTTTGTTATGAGAAGAACTTTGTTGTCTGTTGTTGGAAACCTGAGACGGTCTCAGTGTCTCCCGAAGAAAATTGGAGACCCTGAGACCGTCTCGAGACGAACCGTCTCCTAGGCTTTATGAATGAATAACTTCTAGGAATAAATAAAAACAAATTAAAGAAAACTTAGCTGCGTGCTTCGATTTTGTTCAATCAAAATTCTTCCGGAAAATCGACTTTCACTTACAATACCACTTAGCATTGAATTTCAAATCAAATCAAAAATTCAAACAATTTATAATTTTGACACCAGAAGAAACATTTTTCACGTCCTCCCAATCCAAGGCCTGCTTCACTTCTTTTTAAATTCAAATTATTAGCACAAAATGGCTTCCTTCACCTTCCGTGACTTCCTGTCGCCAGCGTTGCCACATTTAAATCTGTATTTTCGAGCCAAAAAATCTTTTTAATCTGTATAAAATCTCAAAAATCTGTATTGAAATCTGTATCAAAAATTTTCATTCCAGATACTTACGCTGAACTATGGTGACCTTTTGATAATGCGTAGTGCACTCATTTGGACTACGCTGCTTGTTACATATGATTATTTTGTTGATTATTATTGATACGATAAGAGCATATTCGCAAACAGTTTATTATTAACCCATTCCCCCATAAAAGATTATTAAGCGTGAATACAAATTGCAAAAGAAAAACAAAACACTGGAGCAAAACACGGTGCAGAAATCCGCAACTGCAGGAAAAATATTCATCGCGGAATCTGTCAGGCATCGGAGCATTTTGGACTTGACATCGGTCAACTTTTGTATTGCCAAGAATTGGCTAAAAAAGAAGCCTCATTCCGCTGTTGGCAACATTGCGCTTCCGGAAGACGGCGCAGAAAAGTTGAGAAGTGAAAGTGCGCCATTGGTGAGAAACACCGCCCCCCGGAAAAAAATCATCTTTTCTCGGCCAGAGCCACAGGTAAGCGGCATTAATCACCTCGGACGCAACCCTTCATTAAAAGGAAGCATTCTTCCAGTGGCATCTCGCCGACAGCCATCCAAGAAACCGGGAGATCCCAGAATCGGGTAGGGCTAAGGACGACCGGGAACGCACAGCGGCTCAAAACGAGGAAAAAAGGTAAGAGCAATCAAACGGGCTTCAGCTCTACAAACCCCTCAAGAAAGGCGTTTTTTATTCTAGTCGCCAAGCCACCAATCCAGCGCCACACAATCCGGTCGCTCTCAGCCCGGAAAGCGTACGAAGCGCAAGGAACCGTGCCGGTACATACGGAACAAAGAGCCGACAGGTAAGCCGAGGCAGATGACCACCGACACGACCGATTCTAATTAAGATGTCGTTTCAGTTTCGACCGGCGTGTTTGCCTATCAGCCCCGTCCAAATCCGAGGCCCAGAAACAGGCGAAGGAAGAAGAGCCATTAAAAGGGGTCAGGTGTATACTGTAAGTACTGACAATGCGCATTGAAAAGAGCTCATGTCTGACTAGATTTTGTGACCCCACAGGACCCCTTTTTTGTAACAGGGCAGAAGGTCCTTGCTGCGATCCATCCCGTGAAGAAACTTCATTCCGGTGGCAACGAGAAATCGAACTAGAAAGCAGCGAAACTCTACGTTTACGTTTGCTGGGGCTTTTTTCCCTTTTGTTCGCCATTTCCATAGCTCAGCAATTAACGAGCGCATCCGAACATTAAGCCGGGTACCACTTCCGGGTCAGCAGGCACGTGGTTTGAGTGGACCTTGGCAGAAGGTCCTTGTAAACATCCATCCGAGTGAGGCCAAACACACAAGCGCAATTTATTCCGGAAGCATCCAGGGCCGTCGATCAGGATTGCGTATTACATTTTCCGTTTACGTCGCTCAGCAGTGGGCGAGCGGTTCCGAACATCTCTTCCGGTTCTGGCCATTCAAGCAGGAACAGTTTGTTCCGGGAACATCCGGAAAATCCAGCCGGCAAGGAGCGAATTCCTACAGTCACGTGGTTTGCAGCTAGGTGTCGTCGAGTGGCATTGCACTATTGTTTATCGCCCGGAGCAGAAGCGTTTCTTGGCGGGCATCATATCTTTCATCGAATCGCAGCTAATTTACTGCTGGAGTTGCGATCAATTTTGCATGCGATTCGCATTCAGGAACCATCTTCGCTTGGAGAACCGGATAGGCGCGACACTACCGTTTGTGAGTCTTTTCGGTAGTCGAACCGGAAACCCAATCACCAGAAGCAGGATTTTGAATCCACTCGTGGATTTATCCAAGCAGTGGGAGGTGAGCTTCTCTTTCCACCGCCGTTCGAAGATTGGTCAGCAGATGACAAGCGTGAGGAGGTGTTTCCGGAAATTCTGTGGCGCGAGTCAAGCGTCAGCCGGAAGATACCGCGATCCGCGGTGTGAGTGCAGCGTGTGGAAGAAAAGTGTACTGGTTTGCCTCGACGGACGGTCGTATAGCAAATCGCAGCGTCAGAGTGGTGCTGATCAGCGGAATATCCGGTCCGCGCCCCTAAGGTTGGACATTGGGTCGGACAAGGAAGGACAGGGATCCCCTGGGTCCGCAGGAATCAGTTTCGTCGTCGTCGAGCGCCACAGCCAAGACCATCTGAGCATGCATCGGGTCGGAAGCGAACGTCGCTCGAGGAACCCCGAACATGGGCTCAACAGCATGCAGCAATAATTGATGTAAGTCGCTTTTTCATTATCTTTATGGGAAGGGAGAAAATGGGTAATTTTTTGAAAGTTCGCAACCCTGAATAAAGTTGCACAATATAATGTCTGTTTGCTAAGTTTAGTATTTCATTTATTTGTGGCACCGACCACGAGAAGCCAACATTACAAATGGCGCCCAACTAAAAACGAACCGTATTATTTTGTTCGTTTAATTTAATAAATATCATTAAATGTTATGATGATATTGTGATGATTATTATTACAGTTGAATTGTAAAAGCAACTGTTAGGTTTATTTTGATTTTTGCTCAAGTTTTTGTATCGTATCAAGCTGTTATTTTAATCTGTAAGTCCACTGAAAATATCTGGTTTTTGATCCAAATAAATGATGATGAATAAACAAATTGAGTTGTATCATCTTAATGATGAGGAGATGGAATATGAATTGGCCTTGCGCCATGTTACGAATCTAGCCCCATGCTCTAGAAGAGCTAGGGTGGTCAAGTTAAAAGCCCTTGTCCAAGAGGACACCCTTAGAGACACCATTTATGTTAATTCAGAACACGTAATGTCGCCGGAGTTGAACATCGAGGTCTGCCAGAGGGCAGTTGTAGAATTGAGGAATCATGTTGATTTAGCCACGCAGAATAGAAACGCCGATCAAATGGCTTGCGCGAAATCGAGATTGCTTCATTACCGGCAAAGATTATCACTGATTCCAGTGGTCGCGAGTTTAGAGGAAACGCGTAGGGTCGTGTGCGAGCTTGTAGAGACGCTGCTAGCTCAGATAGAGTGCGTGAACAGTGCAGTCAATATGGTGTTAAGTGAAACAGAAAACACTAGCCTTTCAACTAGTGTCCCAACCATCCAGGCAGAGAACAGTAGCAGTAGGGATGCCTGCGATGCGTTGACGATTCCACCGAGGCCACAAGCAGTCGGAAATGATGAAGGAGCACGAGCACGAATGCAAGAAGCGGATGTCGAGCCGCCTTCTCTTTCATTCCAAGGAGGCAGACAAGGACAGAGGGACTTGGAGGAAGTAATCATCCGGAGGTCGGGTAGTTCGGCTGGTCTGGCTGCTGTGAACGTTCTGGACGAACTGCGGTTCGACATTCAACAACGACAAAGGAGGCAGCAGCAGTTGAACGACAGCTTTACAAACCGAAGTGGTAGCAACTACGACAGGCGGATGCAGAAGGCGATTCACAATTGGCCTTTCAAGTTCCGAGGCGAAAAGGACACCACGTCCCTCAACATTTTCTTGGACCGGGTGGAGACGTTTGCCAGATCAGAGGGAATCGACGATCAGACACTTCTGGCTTCTATCAAGCACCTGTTGCTTGAAGACGCCCTCGACTGGTACTCAAGAGCACTTGCCCAACGTCGCCTGTATTCCTGGCAAGCATTCAAGCAAGAAATTCGACGGGAGTTTCTGCCAAGCGGGTATGCTCAGATCCTGAGGCTGGAAGCCAGCTTCCGTTTTCAAGGTGCCAACGAAACGTTCGATAAGTTCTTCCGCGACATCTCTACACTATTCCGCTTCATCGATCCACCACTTACGGAAGAGGAGAAGTTGTTCATAGTCAAGAAAAATATGAACATGGATTATGCAACAATAGCAACAGCCGCTCAGCCAAAGACACTGATGGACCTGGTCAACGTCTGCAGCAACTTCGACGAAACAAGGCTCTTACTGAACCAGCAGCGCAGAATTCCAATTCCGCACAACCACTTACTAGAACCAAACTTCGCAACACCAGCAACAACAAGTCGACCTCAGCAACACCAGCAGCAGCGGTTCGGGAGATTGCAAGCAGTAGAGGCGGACGAGCAGTTGTACGGAGCCACCTCATACTCAGCACCATCGCATAGGCTTCCAATACAACAGCCACGCCTCAACAGAGTTTATACGGTGGAGAACGAGAGCCAGCAAGGTGCGGCTTCAACGTCAGCTATCCAAACTGAAGCAGATCTAGTGGATTCAGAAGAAGCAAACGGTTTGCAAGGGGACTTAAACCAGCTGTACGAGCAAGTTTGTGCCATGAAGCTTCAACTGGAGCGCAGATCGAATCGTTTCAATACAGGACTACAGCAGCAGCACTCTGTACAACGACCGGAACAGCGTCAGCAACCGCCTACAACTTCGGCAGGTCAGAACAATTTGGTGAATCGGCAAGGCAGTCAAGCGGAGAACCATCGAATACAACATCCGTTGCAACAGCAAGCTAAATGGGCTCCGCGACAGCAGCCTCAACAGCAGCAGCTGCAACAACAGCAGCCTCAACGGCAATTCCAACAGCACTATCAACCACAGCTCCAGAACCAGCAGCTTCAGCAAGCAGGCAACAACATGTACGATCTAGATCCTGTTCAGCATACAGCGTACCGCCCAGCGCTTTGCTGGAACTGCGATGAGGAGGGGCATAGGTTTCCGGATTGCACGAAGGCACAGGCAATTCTCTTTTGCTACAGATGCGGTCGAAAAGGTTACACGTTACGCAGCTGTCTTGTTTGTAACAGTGAAGCGGAAAACGCCGCAGCGAGGAGGTGGTAGATGGAGGGCCAGATTCTTCGCAACACAGCTATCAACCTTCAATACCTCCCGATTTACTAGACATCAACTCTATCATTATCAATCCCGGACATGACAATCGTCCACACGCCGTTTTGGACGTTCTTGGAAAGAAAGTTACAGCTTTGTTGGACAGTGGCGCAAACTGTTCTTTGTTAGGTGGCAGTAAAGCACAGATTGTAGAAGAGCTTGGACTACGAAAAGAAGCACTGAGCGGTGGGATCAAGACAGTGGACGGAACGCCACACCAGATCAATCACTTCACACGTCTGCCAATATCGTACAACAACCGAAGCGAAATTTTGCCGGTTCTACTCGTGCCTAGCCTGCCAGATTGCGCTATCATGGGCATGAACTTCTGGCAAACGTTCGGAGTCAAAGCAGTATGCTGTTCAATGATTACTGAGCAAGAACTTGAAGCAGAGCCGATGAAGGAACTATCGGTAGAACAACGCCAGATACTGAAGGAGACAATCAAGCTATTTCCGAAAGCCGAGGAAGGGAAATTGGGAAGAACGGAGCTTTATGAACACCGTATAGATGTTGGCAAAGCCATGCCACGGAAGCAGCGATATTACCCAATGTCCCAATATGTCCTGGAGGAGGTCAACCGCGAAGTAGACAGAATGATCTCGTTGGATGTGATCGAGGAGGCAGTTTTTTCGCCGTGGAACAACCCTCTTGTGGCAGTCAAGAAGAAAAACGGGAGTTACCGCGTCTGCTTGGATGCAAGGCATCTTAACTCCATTATGGTCAACGAGGGCTACCCAATCCCACAAATTTCATCGATTATCAATAATCTGGGAGGCTGTTCATTCATATCGTCGATAGATCTCAAAGATGCCTTTTGGCAAATGCCCCTTCATGAGGAATCAAGGCCACTGACGGCATTTACAGTACCTTCCCGAGGGCACTTTCAATTCAAAGTGGTCCCTTTTGGGCTGTGCACAGCCAGTCAAGGACTGGCTAGGATTATGACTCACTTGTTTGCGGATATGGAGCCGTACGTTTTCCATTATTTGGACGACATCATCATATGTTCTAAATCGTTTGAGGAACACATTACAGTTCTTAGAGAAGTTGCGGCAAGACTACATCGAGCTAAGCTCACTATCTCGGCCGAAAAGTCCAAGTTTTGTCGGCAGCAAATCAAATATCTGGGCTACATTCTCAGCGAAGGAGGTTGGAAGGTGGATGACGAGAAAGTAGAGTGTATTGTAAAATTCCCCGTACCAACAACCAGGAAGGAAGTCCAACGGTTTCTGGGAATGTGTGGGTGGTACCGTCGTTTCATCTCCGATTTCTCCCGTATTGCAGCTCCCATCACCGAGCTTACGAAGACCAAAACGAAGTTTCGTTGGACAACAGCAGCCGAGGAAGCTTTTCTCAAACTTAAGTCGGCCCTTGTAACAGCTCCAGTCTTAGCCATGCCAGACTACACGAAGCCATTTTCTATTTCTTGCGATGCCAGCGATATGGCAATTGGAGCCGTGTTGACGCAGACAATCGACGGTGACGAGCACCCAATCTGCTACTTTTCACAAAAACTTTCTTCAGCGGAAAGGAAATACACCGTAACTGAAAAGGAATGCCTGGCCGTAATACGAGCAATTGAAAAGTTCCGTGGCTACGTCGAAGGAGTACGCTTTGTGGTCTACTGTAACCATTCAGCCCTCAGTTACCTGAAGACCTTGAAGAATCCAACGGCCCTCATGAGCAGGTGGTTGTTGAGGCTCAACGCGTTCGATTTTGAGATACGATACAGGAAAGGCAGCTGTAATATCGTTCCAGACGCACTGTCCAGGATAGTTTGTTCATTGGTCTTCTCAATCACGCAGGTACACGATCCGTGGTATAGAAACCTCATCAGGCAGGTGCAGAATCAAGGCGGAAAATATCCGGACTTCCGAATAGCGAATGAGGAACTCTACAAAAATTGCCAGGTCAAAGACGAGACGGGCGTTATCAGTCATCGATGGAAGAAGGTCGTTCCAGAGGAAGAGCGAGCAGAATTGATCCGTCGTTTTCACGATTCGCCTTCAGCCGCGCACTTAGGTTTCTACAAAACATGGCACAAACTTCAACAACACTATTATTGGCCAAAAATGCAGGACACCGTCGCTCGTTACGTGAAGGCTTGCGCAACGTGTAAAGCCAGCAAAGCTCCTAACAAACAAATGATGCCGCAGATGGGGAAGCTCAAGCCAGCAAAGGTGCCGTGGGAGTTAATATCCATCGACTTCGTCGGACCACTCACCAGATCCAAGAAGGGCAACACAGTTCTTCTGGTCATCGTCGACTGGATTACCAAATACGTCATTGCCCACCCGATGCGGGCAGCCGATTCAACCAAGATGGTCGAGTTTCTTGAGGAAAAGGTATTCCTGAAATTCTCCAGGCCGAGAATAGTACTGTCAGATAACGGGAAGCAGTTCGAGTCACAAGCCTTTCGAGCGCTGCTTAGCCGTCACAACATCATCCATATGAAGACAGCATTCTACGCACCGCAGGTCAACAACGCCGAGCGGGTGAACAGAGTTCTCATTACATGTATTCGTTCTTTGCTGGAAGAAGATCACCGCGAATGGGACAAGAATCTAGCAGCCATAACCGCCGCTATTAACAGTGCGAAGCACGAATCCACCGGGGTCAGCCCACACTTCGCCAACTTCGGTCGGGAACTTTTGCTGTACACGGACCTCTACACTCAACAAGACTTAAACGTGTCAGATGATCCAAAGGTCGCGCAGGAGATGAGGTTGTCCACGATCAACAGGATTCACAAGTTCATCCAGCAGCGAATCAAGAAAAACCACGAGAGAACGAAGGAACGCTACGATCTACGGAAGCGCACTGTCTCGTTCCAACCAGGCGAGCTAGTATGGCGTCGTTCGTTTGTACTATCGTCAAAGGCGGACCATATAAACAAGAAGCTGGATCCGAAGTTCATCGCTGCCATCGTGAAGGAGAAACTGGGAGCGAATTTGTATGTTTTAGAGGATGTCGTCACAGGAAAGCGTGGGCGCTACCATGTGAAGGACATCAAACCTGATTAACATTAAAGCTATGTAAGCAACAACGCTGACCACAAGCTCATTCGGAGCACAAAACACGAAATGGAGAAGGCTGAAGGACCAACATCATCTTTGAAACCTCGCCCCCAACAACTCGGAATAAATTATGCAGAACTCTTCCATTCGAACAACTCAACGGAACACAGCTGATGTTAATTCGTCGCTAGGACATCGACGAACACGACGAAGTAGGCGTATATGAAGGAGACAACGGCCTTACGCGGGACCAGCGTCGGCTGAATGGACTCTGAGAACTCTGCCAGGAAGTTCATCAGAATTTGGAGAGGGCTGGCAACCTTGCGTGGGATTGCCGCCACTCATTGTCCAGAATGCAATCCTGTCATCTTGAAGCAGCGTAGCAACGCTGGGGATAGTAGTACTGGTGAGCCACCGTAACCAGGCGCTACACACCATCGCAGAGAACCCATCCAGGTTCGGGATATTGGAATGTTCGGAAAGTCAAGTACAGCAGCTCCAAACACCACGTCGCTGCAATTGAAAGGATTGTCAGGACATCAAGTAGAGGATTCAGCACCATAGAATACAGTTAAGCGAAGAAGTTGTGAGGAGTAGACATCATGACGGCCGCTACTACCATATCGACTATCTCTCGCTAACTGTCAAAAGCCACACGCCCATAATCCAGCTATGACCGCTACCCAAGGTAGTCAACAAGAGCCTAACGAGGTCAAAACACGCCAGTCGTTACTACCACAAACAGGAGATCATCCACCAACCCCAAAAATCTCCGAATCAATACAAAAACCCTTCAGCTATGACCACAGCCAAAGCCTGTCAACCAAGCGCAACAGCGCAGGAAATACCGTTAGGCCGATCGGGAAAAATCGTGCATCTGGAAAACGCAGTGAGCAATATCTCTTATCTACCTCCTCGTGAGTACAGTAACAAGTCTAGCTATGTCCGCTACCCAAGGTTGCCAACAAAAGCATCGCCGATGCGAAAAACACGTACGTTCATCGTCAGCACCACAACCATCTGCTTTGCTCGACGACTCCGGAAGAAGGGCCCGTCTGAGGGAGCTCATTCGCAGCAGCAGCAACATCCGATTTTGTCCCGCAAACACGAACCCTGCTTATTCAGCACAGTATCATCAGGACGAATCAGGACAACGCCCAGAGTAGCTTGAAAGAGGTTGCAAGATTCCTGCTGACTTTCTCCTAGTCCGGAGGACCATAGCTGACCAGGCTTCCCAGAAATAAGAAAACCGAACAAGTACATCCACAAGGACCTCCCGATTAAGACTTCCCGATCTAGACGAAATTCTCAAAAGCTATCTACCAACTTTGTTAAGACCACAAGCTATGAGATCACCATCTACCACGGTCCACACCCCAAAATACGCGCAGCGGAACCACAAATTACCCTCGCCTGAAATGGTGTCGACAGTTCAACTGTCCGATTCAGACTTGACCACAAATCACCAACCTCACAAAATGATACAAAATGGATCATGCACAGTTGTCAAGGGGGTTGCCAAGGAAACATCAAAAGGAACGCGATCTGGAGGCGCGGTATAACCTCTATTCCGGGCCCTTGGTAATTAAGAGGATTAAATCCCTCTTTTCCTTAGACTTCTGTTGCTCTTAGTATAAACCAGTTAAGTTCCCACCTAAATTTCGTTTGTTAAGTTCTATTTGTAAGATCTAGGTTATTATCTCTATCAATAACCATTTGATTTTGGATTTTCGTATGCTGCTGAGGTGGATGTTAATAAGTGGATTGTTTAAGGATTTGAAGGAGTTTCTTTTTCCAGATATACTGGTAAATATCGACAACATTTGCCATAATTGTTGGCTTAGATTTTGTATTTGGATTTTGCCAAGAATCGTTGGCGTAGAGATCTAGTTTATCTTTCTGTATTTCCCGCATAATTAAAAACAGTTGGGGATATAGTACTAACTATTAACTTAATATATTGGTAGCAGTACCAGTATGAAATATCTTCCAAGTATCATTTCATTATACATGTTCAAAATTTTATTACCTCAATAAATTATGACAGGATCGTATCAGTGACAGTGACAATATGATATATGATTTAGTAAGTATAGTATAATAAGAGAATAAAAATTTGCAACCTTTGAATATTGTCTCTGGACCTTATCCAGGACTCTAACAGTGTACGACAAAGTTTCCTTATCCCAAGCAACATTTTAAACTCTGAATGGTTTTATAAAAAAAAATAGTTGTTGTATAAGGGATTTATAAAGTATTGTTTGCTTTGTAACGTAATTTATAAGGAACTCTATATGATTGCCCTTTAAGATAGCTTAAAAACCACTATAGAATCTTTTTATAGAACTCCTGTCAAATTTTGTGTTGGTTTTATAACCATTAATTTTTTTGGTTGAGAAGAGCGCTAAAAAGCAATTATTAAACCTCTCTAGAAAACCAACCTTGAAGAAAACAACAACAAAGAATGTTTTATAACCTTTAATTTTTTTGGTTTAGTAGAGCACTACAAAGCAATTATAAAACCTCTCTAGAAAACCAACAAAGAATGACAATCCAAATCGGATCGAAATGTCAAAATGTGTATGTGTGGCATCGCCTCAAATGTTTACCACCAAATGGAGTATTTGACTAATTATTTTCTTGGGAAAGTCCAAATTGTCCTGAAGAACACTTGAAGAGCAACGAAGAATGACATTTAGAATTCAAACGGAATGTAAACAACAAAACCAAAAATGTTGCGACAACTAGAATCGTTATTTTCCGATGTTACCTGAATGTCCCCGGAATAAGCGAGTTCGAGAGGCAAAGGATATCGTAATTTTGCTGCAAAGCTTGAACTAGTTATTTTTGCACTAAAGAACTTTCCGGTTGACAACATCGAGCCGTATCGGGATTTTCCATTCGAAAAACATCAAAAGAACACAAACAAAAATTTCATAAATCATAATTAATTATTATACAAGATTTTTTTTATTAATAAATATCCCATCACAATTTCTTTTCACAAAGAAAACCATATTGCTCATTAAGAACTATTTTTTGGCCTTTCGGATTGAGGCCGTCCAAAAAGTCTTTTCCTCCATCTCCAGCTGCGAAAATACGATTGTCGGAATTTGATGAAAACATCCAGTTTTCGATGTGTCCGCTCGTTCCACAGAGTGTTCTCCCAGCCGGTTCTAGCTTCCCAGTGGGCGGCTTTTTCTGCTATTACGATGAAACGCTGCACCAGATCGAGGCTCATTTCTGCAACTTGTTTTCTGGTTCCGATTGTTGGCGTAGTAGAAAACCTTACGTGGACCACAAACTACACCGTAGAGTTACTCGAATTCTTGGAGTCGGACGCGGAAAACTGGAGAGATCAAACTTAGTTTTGGTCAAAGCCGTCGACGGAGAAACTTTTTGAATGATGGTTTTGTTTCGGAGGGGCAAATAAATTTTTTGTTTTGTTTTTGTGTTGCGTCGCTGACAGCTGCACTGAAATAAGAACACTAAAAAAGATCCTAGAAAAGATCGTTTGGTTTTAAGGGTTTTATAAGGAGCAAAACTGATGTTCTGCAGAAACGTTGTTCTTATAATTGCATTCTTCCAGAATTGTTGAATTTATAGTTGGTTTCTTCAAGTCAAAAAGGTTTTTCATTGAATCGCCATTTTCCTATGGAATAAATGAAAATTAAAACGAATTTTTCATGGAATATTATAATAGTTAGCATTATTCGTTAAAAATTGCAACGATTGATGTTTTGAAATTTGAATAATATATCATAAACTGATATAACGCAATGTATTAACAATCCTGAAAAAATATTTGATTTATTTAATATTTGGAGAATATTTATTAAAATATTCTATTTCGGAAGATGACGAGGGCGCGCGGTCTATATTCGAGTTTATCGAAAAATCAACCGATAAAACTAAAAGCGCATCAACTTTATCCATAAAGTAACCGATTAAATCGATTAAGATATTTGAAGTAATATGATAGAAGGGCATTTTTGTGTCTTGGTCGAAAAAAAAGTTCACTCTTATTTTTAATTGTTTAAGATTATTTCATTTTAATCAATGCAGTTTAAAAACCCTTTTTCGGATTTTTTTTGTTTTGTGTCAGAAAGTCAGAAGAAATTATTATCTGGAACATGCCTTCGGAAAAACCCTTATAAGTCCATATGGTTGTGTAAGGTACTTGAAAAGTTCACTTCAGAACCTCCTGTAGGTGGGCCTTTTTACACTTATAAGTGTTTTTTAGATGTTTTAATGGGGTTTATATAACTAAACGCTGTTTTATAACTAAGTTTTGCAGCGCTCCTCCAGTTTCTTATAAAACTTAAATTGTTACTTGGGTATATTTTCTTAGCATTAGACATTAAATTAAAAAAAAAACAACATTGACAACATTGTATGAGTTAGACAAGTCGTTATCATTTCACCTCTTGCGGATAATAACTAATATTGTTATTTTAAGATGTAGTTGTGAGCTTATGCATTTTTTCGCTCTTGGGTTCAGCATCTGCTAATTTTCACTTCACTTCGTTAAAATTTGTGTCGGCAACCCCACGCCAGGTTCGGAACTGAAAACTGTGTTCAAAATGGCTCCGAAAAAAAAGAATCACGCTGAGAAAAACACACAGAACGCGAAAAGTAAGTAAAACTATATTATATTATCGATAAAAACTAGTGAGATTAAATAAAACTAATGAAATTACAGAAACAAAGATCTCTGCTGAGCGGAGAGCGGAAAAAAAATCAACTGAAAGGCTGAACAATGCAGATCTGCACAAATAGGTAAGATTGTATAATCCATGTATAATATCAGAAATAAAAAATAAAAATCTCAACATTTAAATTTTTTAATTTTATTTTATTTTTTGTGGGAAAGAATTGGAACTATATTGGTTATGGTACAGGGAAGCTCTTTTTAAAAATATTTTACAATATGTGGAACGTATGATTGAGCGTTATTTTTACTACAAACTACTATAAGCAAACTATATCCATTGAAGTTGATGAAATCTATGATTTTGTATTCCAACGTAGCTAGAACATTCAGGTAGATTGTTTTGCTCGCCAAAAGTGGATGATATTTTAA
Organism: Uranotaenia lowii; assembly: GCF_029784155.1. NCBI lineage: Eukaryota > Metazoa > Arthropoda > Insecta > Diptera > Culicidae > Uranotaenia > Uranotaenia lowii. The sequence goes on along the minus strand of NC_073691.1, from coordinate 97,203,986 downwards.
CCGTATCCAATAATGTAGCATGAAATATTTGTTCGAAAAAATCGCTCTTTTTGAATGGTAAACATGCTTAACAGCCCTTTCCCCATATGGTACTTTAACAGATAATCATAATACAGATTGTTAATATGGTCTGTGTTATTGTACATATACTGTTCACTTTACAATAAACGATAACGTTTAGAGACAATATAGAATATTCTCTATATATTGTAATTGATTATGCGGGTTAGTCTTTGAAGATACTCACCACTGCAGGGTGACATCAGTACGAGGTTTTCTCGGAATAGCGTCGATTTTATTATCTCCTTCGAACTCCTAGTGGCGTGATTATGAATTTTTCATGGATCCTTGTCATGATCCATGAAAAATTCTACCAAAGTAGCAATGTTGTGTTACATATGATTATTTTGTTGATTATTATTGATACGATAAGAGCATATTCGCAAACAGTTTATTATTAACCCATTCCCCCATAAAAGATTATTAAGCGTGAATACAAATTGCAAAAGAAAAACAAAACACTGGAGCAAAACACGGTGCAGAAATCCGCAACTGCAGGAAAAATATTCATCGCGGAATCTGTCAGGCATCGGAGCATTTTGGACTTGACATCGGTCAACTTTTGTATTGCCAAGAATTGGCTAAAAAAGAAGCCTCATTCCGCTGTTGGCAACATTGCGCTTCCGGAAGACGGCGCAGAAAAGTTGAGAAGTGAAAGTGCGCCATTGGTGAGAAACACCGCCCCCCGGAAAAAAATCATCTTTTCTCGGCCAGAGCCACAGGTAAGCGGCATTAATCACCTCGGACGCAACCCTTCATTAAAAGGAAGCATTCTTCCAGTGGCATCTCGCCGACAGCCATCCAAGAAACCGGGAGATCCCAGAATCGGGTAGGGCTAAGGACGACCGGGAACGCACAGCGGCTCAAAACGAGGAAAAAAGGTAAGAGCAATCAAACGGGCTTCAGCTCTACAAACCCCTCAAGAAAGGCGTTTTTTATTCTAGTCGCCAAGCCACCAATCCAGCGCCACACAATCCGGTCGCTCTCAGCCCGGAAAGCGTACGAAGCGCAAGGAACCGTGCCGGTACATACGGAACAAAGAGCCGACAGGTAAGCCGAGGCAGATGACCACCGACACGACCGATTCTAATTAAGATGTCGTTTCAGTTTCGACCGGCGTGTTTGCCTATCAGCCCCGTCCAAATCCGAGGCCCAGAAACAGGCGAAGGAAGAAGAGCCATTAAAAGGGGTCAGGTGTATACTGTAAGTACTGACAATGCGCATTGAAAAGAGCTCATGTCTGACTAGATTTTGTGACCCCACAGGACCCCTTTTTTGTAACAGGGCAGAAGGTCCTTGCTGCGATCCATCCCGTGAAGAAACTTCATTCCGGTGGCAACGAGAAAATCGAACTAGAAAGCAGCGAAACTCTACGTTTACGTTTGCTGGGGCTTTTTTCCCTTTTGTTCGCCATTTCCATAGCTCAGCAATTAACGAGCGCATCCGAACATTAAGCCGGGTACCACTTCCGGGTCAGCAGGCACGTGGTTTGAGTGGACCTTGGCAGAAGGTCCTTGTAAACATCCATCCGAGTGAGGCCAAACACACAAGCGCAATTTATTCCGGAAGCATCCAGGGCCGTCGATCAGGATTGCGTATTACATTTTCCGTTTACGTCGCTCAGCAGTGGGCGAGCGGTTCCGAACATCTCTTCCGGTTCTGGCCATTCAAGCAGGAACAGTTTGTTCCGGGAACATCCGGAAAATCCAGCCGGCAAGGAGCGAATTCCTACAGTCACGTGGTTTGCAGCTAGGTGTCGTCGAGTGGCATTGCACTATTGTTTATCGCCCGGAGCAGAAGCGTTTCTTGGCGGGCATCATATCTTTCATCGAATCGCAGCTAATTTACTGCTGGAGTTGCGATCAATTTTGCATGCGATTCGCATTCAGGAACCATCTTCGCTTGGAGAACCGGATAGGCGCGACACTACCGTTTGTGAGTCTTTTCGGTAGTCGAACCGGAAACCCAATCACCAGAAGCAGGATTTTGAATCCACTCGTGGATTTATCCAAGCAGTGGGAGGTGAGCTTCTCTTTCCACCGCCGTTCGAAGATTGGTCAGCAGATGACAAGCGTGAGGAGGTGTTTCCGGAAATTCTGTGGCGCGAGTCAAGCGTCAGCCGGAAGATACCGCGATCCGCGGTGTGAGTGCAGCGTGTGGAAGAAAAGTGTACTGGTTTGCCTCGACGGACGGTCGTATAGCAAATCGCAGCGTCAGAGTGGTGCTGATCAGCGGAATATCCGGTCCGCGCCCCTAAGGTTGGACATCGGGTCGGACAAGGAAGGACAGGGATCCCCTGGGTCCGCAGGAATCAGTTTCGTCGTCGTCGAGCGCCACAGCCAAGACCATCTGAGCATGCATCGGGTCGGAAGCGAACGTCGCTCGAGGAACCCCGAACATGGGCTCAACAGCATGCAGCAATAATTGATGTAAGTCGCTTTTTCATTATCTTTATGGGAAGGGAGAAAATGGGTAATTTTTTGAAAGTTCGCAACCCTGAATAAAGTTGCACAATATAATGTCTGTTTGCTAAGTTTAGTATTTCATTTATTTGTGGCACCGACCACGAGAAGCCCACATTACATGCTTATACTGAGGACTGCTGTTTGTGCGACATGTCAAACTATAGTGTTAAACCTGATATTTTGTATACGCGAACCGTTTTTGGCTTAACTTTGTCCGATTAACTGTAACGGACAAAATATATGTCCGCTATGTGTGAAAATTAAGGTCCCGCAAAGTTTTAGGTCGATGTATTTCGTTAAATATAACGATCTGTGTGCTTCTGGGGTTTAACAATCAGTTGGGATTTGAACTTTGTGTCAATAGTCTTTACCATTAAAAGTTACATTTCCTATAATGCAATAATGACATATTTTGGTATATGATTCTTATACACAGGTCTTTAAACTTTCTTCAATTCTTTGCATGTTGTTTTGCATTGTTACGGTTCCAAACTCTATTCTGGAATTTTTTTCTTATTTGCAAGCGTAATAATTGATGGATGATTGAATCGATTGAATCATCAAAGTAGATTATTATTGATTGACTCGAAGTATAATCAAAATATCTTGGAAAATCTCTGATTTTCTGAAAATCTGTATGAAATCTGTATAAATTTCCATTTATCTGTAATCTGTATATACAGATTCTGTATTACAAAATGTCCAAAAAATCTGTATATTTACAGAAAAATCTGTATATGTGGTAACGCTGCCTGTCGCTGCTAACTGGCGCTCAATTTTCATTCTGCATCCTCGTGCGCTCCCATGAGCTTTACATAAGGTGCGGAGATATTTTGATGCTTTCACAAATATATCAGTATCTTCAGACTGGTGTGCGTGCAATGCGGTCTGATTCGCATCAATGACGTCATAAGAGTTGTTTGGGTTGCAATTACGGAAGAGTTTTTGATTTAGATAACTTTTGTTTAATGAAAAAATGACCAAATGCTGCATAAAATCCTGCAAAATTTCGCAGGTCGACGCTAAGAAGCAAAATAGAGCAGTGAGTTTTCATCAGCTACCGAAGGAACCCGCGGTATGCAAAAAATGGCTCGCGTTCTGTGGCCGTGAGGATGGATCCGGCATATACGTGTGCTCCCAGCATTTCGAATTGACGGAGTTTGTCTGGTCTGGTAATCTGGTAAGTATTTCTAACTTGGGCCATTGTCGCAATATTCTTTATGTTTCGTTTTTTCTCTCTCAGCTTTGCCATCCGTTCGTTGCCCTCCAACTGAGTCTGCTCGATCCATCAGAGCAAAACTGAGGAACCGGAAGCAAGTGGTCGAAGAATTTCTACAGAGAAATGCAAACTTGGGGATCAGTTGAAGTCATCGCCCTCGATTACAGGATTTTCTAAGATGGTTATTCCACAATAGATCACAAAAAGTTGGTCGCAGTGGATCTTCTCATACAAAGAAAAGATGGTTATTCCACGACGACGGAACAATCCACCGTAAAAAAAACGCGTTCTGTAACGACCGAATCACGCTGAAAAAAGCCATTTAATACTCATTTTGAGATGGGAAATTCACTCAACAAGGATATATGTTTCACCTTTTATACGAGCGTTCACTATTTTCAGTATTATAGTACTTTAATCATGTTAATTTGACCAACTTTTCTAGTAAACTGTATTACGCACTGCAGCCCCGATGATGTTATGACGTCATCACCGTAATACACACAATGTTTACGTTTTTTCGATCACCTATACCACGGCAAACCGAGTTCATCCACACCTCTACATCTAGCTCATGGCGTGCGCTCTTCTATATCCAGTCGATTATGCAGACTATCGCAGCACTTTCCAACGAGGGGTCTCCCGATGACACATAGGTAGTTCTAAAAACAGTAAAGGCTGCCTCGCAATACCGCGTCGGACGTCGCGTCGCGTCAGCTGTCAACGCTGTCGTTGAGTACTAAAACGCTGACGCGATGCACTGGAATTTATTTGCAGCACAATACAGCGTCCACTGACTAGGCTTTCCAGAATTTTTGAGACAAAACTCGGGGTGCCTTACATTACAAAACACAGAAAAAGGACGATAATTTTATTTTTGAGTATATTTGTGTCAAACTTTGACAATAAAAGCATAAAAAAGGAATATTCAAACCCTGCTGACGCGCTGGATTTTTGATTTATTTCAAAACAAAAACGTCGACGCTGGAGAACGCTGCTGTTTAGAACAAGTTTAGCGTTTTAGTACAATGCTGTCACTGACGCGACGCACCATTGTGGTGGCTCAAACGGAAAACGGTATCCCCAAAATGAAATGTCAACGCGACGCGACGTCCGACGGGCTATTGTGTGGGCGCCTTAACAATGGCTGATATGGATAAAGCTTTAACTTTCGAGCAGTTTTGTCAGTCAAATACTTCGAATGGCATACATATCTTTTATCCGGAGAATGTTCTATTCTGCTTTTTCATATCTAGCTGAGCAAATGCTTTCAAATTTTGCCATTACGAAGCAATTGCCATTTTCTTATTCATACCAACTAATATCTTTGAAAAACAATTGTTTAATCCAGGATTAATCCTTATTTGAATTGTCAACCTTTTATGAATGAATTAAAACCGCGCAGAAAAAAGTGGTGATTTGTTCAAAGTTATCTCAACTTAATACTTATTAAAAAAAAATAGATTTCTACAAAAAAAACTAGACATTTTAAGTAGGTTTACAAAGTAATGGTTTCACTTAATTCTTACACACATTGGAGTTACCCGGACTACTAAATAAAAGTGAAGAAAACCTCGAATCTCATTCCACATATTGTTCCAAATCAATTTAGTTTTTTTTTGTCATAAAAAAGCAGGAGAATTTTCTTTCCTTCAAATTCAAAACAACTTGCTTATTTGAAGAATCTTGTTTGTTATACGAATTTTATCAGATAGGTACACATATTTGTTGTTAAATTAAGATGCTATCATTTCGTATATTGCGATTAGACAGACATATTTCTGCTCATTTAAACTCTTGAATGTTAAATAGGGCATCAGAGTGGTTATTGCGCAACGCGCTTTGATTTAGGTTTTATTTGGATTGTGCACCATAAAGAGAAACAGCAAACGATGAACAATGTATTTTTGTTTAATTTGAAAAGCTGATATTCGTGTAACGTAAGCATAAATGTGGGTATACCTTTCGTTATCTGTACCCTAAAATGCCAACTTGTGACTTTATGACACATATTTTTTTTCTATTCATGAGGACAATTCAAACTGAAAGTGTGCTTTTCACTTGATATTAAATATTTGCTACCCGAAACACGACTTTATTCTATTGATACACGATGTCCCATATTCGCTGTTTTCTGTGCACAAACTACTGAAATTATCGATATTAAGTATATACTTATCATGTAGCTGCATACGATTTCCGATTTATTGCGCCTTCATTATTGGCATTAGAACAAACACCACCAGAACAAAATGATTATCTAGTACATAACACACATATCGGAAATAATCATAATCATCACAAATCCCATTAGGCAATTCCGTCACGAGTATAGGTAAAGACAATCGTGCGAATGAGACCATCACGAACCGACTCCGATTGAGAGCCGACACAAAATCTGAAACATACATTATCGCAGTTCACTTTTGCCACCGACTGACTAACCGGATACCATCCCACTTTATTGAAAACGACGCCAATCTTGTACATCTTGTGTCTTTGGACAAAGACCGGTCGATCGAAAGAAATTTCCAGCATTGAATTGTACTGCACTCGCTGATTGCAGTGTGTATAGGTTAAACGAGAACCATGGGCATCCAAGAGATGAGCATACAGCAGCTCGGAGTATCGATCGTTGCCGACAATAGATGACCCTTGAACCTGGGTCGGTACCTCGATACCAATGATGCACACAGATCTATCCACGATGAATGTCAATGAGCAATCCAACACTGAAGTGTTGAGACATTCTGTCTGTTGGCGCATTATTCTGCGACAATAATACTTGCGATCGTAGTTGGAATCATTGCCCCGTATTTCATCCAAATAGTCAGGGTAGAAGGGGCTTTCTGGATTTTCTGGGTGCGCTGGAGGAACTGGAGCCGGAGCCGGAGCTGGTACCGTTTGTGAAGGGAGCGGAGCAGGTTGAGGAGGTGGAACGTGTTGTGGGAAGAGCCCGCTCGGACCCGCTGAACCACCTGGACGATGAACCAGCTGGTTTCCACTAGGACCTGCTAACGGACTAGAAGGCGATGAATCGGGAAATGTGTTTCTGGTGTTTTTATTGGTAGTAAATCCGTCCGGCATGGGGTAGCAGCTGTTGGAAGTCGAAATGTTCATCAAAATCGCAAATGCTTCTGATTGTGTTAATAAATTTGTCCTGGCCGGACCTTCGGCAAACTGTTGTGGGTTCAAGGAGAGAAACCGTATACGACGGATAGCATCTCGAATCGTTGGCAGTTCTTGCTGTCGGCCGGGATTAACAGCTATGACAGCGGCTGGTCCAGCTTGCTGATCGTTGTTGCCAACAGGATTATTTTGTGGATTCCGTAGAGCGTTCGATGGGCCTGCCTCATCTTCTACAGTCGGAGGTGATGGGGGAGATTCAATCTGCTCTGCATCGTTTCCGGTCTGGTTGGTATCTCTACTAGAACAAAGGCCATGCTTTTCAGCATACTTATTGATAGCCCAAAAAAGGTTCAATTCCGAATCGATGTTCAAAACATCTTGATCCAAAATGGTTATAATCGTGCTGAGTTCAACATCTTCGAAGCTGGAGTCTTGGATGACATCGATGGTTTTTGTACACATGATTTGCAGACATTTTTCCATCAAACGAGGTTCCTCAAATAGTTTAGCAAACTCATAAGCTCTACAAACATTCTTTGGGCACAGATCTGACCACAAAAATGTGATACATTGCTCTACAACATGCGGCAGCATGTATTTCTTGGCCCCATAGCACAGCTCGCAGGCTTTGTCCACTGAGTTGATACTGATCTTATCCGTATATATGTACCTGAAAAAAAAAAACAAAGACTTAATAATGTTTTGGTGATATTAACTTCCTTTCAACATGTGTTTCAACTTCAACGGAATTGTTTTTTTTTTTGTTAATTTCTATACCTATTCCAATAGGTACTTAAAATTACATAAAAGTTAACATGTAGATACTTTAAAATAAAGTTAACTTGTAATAATATTAACACCTTACATATTTTCGTTGAATGAAACAGAAACAGCAATAAGAACAAGAAACGATACTCACTCTAGAAGCGATTTGAAGGCCGACGGATCCAAATCGAGAATTGGTATCGGATCACTCTTCTCAGCCAATCCACCGTAAAACATAGCTTCAAAAACGGGGGACGCCATCGCCAAAATTAGCTTATGCCCCGCTAGCATCTGATGATTTGGTTCCTGCCCGACCAAAAAGTGGCAGTCAGCCCACTTTCCAGTTTCCAACAGATACTGGCCGCGGGATTTAATGTCATGCCGAGAAATTTGCCAGTCAATGATCGGATCCATTGTTTTTTATTTCGCTTGATTTCTTTACAGCGCAACGGTGATCTAAGAAGAAACAAACTACAATAAGTTCAAATTACGCGGTTAAGAGCACAATATATAATATCTACCTTCAAACGATGATCTTAATGTAATTTTTAGAATAGTTCAATGTTATGCGTCTGACTGTACCGAGTCTGGATTCTTTATGAAAAACCCTGGAAAACAAACCATATGCATGCATGACAGCTCAACACTACGCACACCCAAATTCCATTACGCACACCCTGCTTGAAAGGCTTTTCTTGTTGCCAACCGCAACGCCATTATAGTGATGTAAACGATAGCGGAACTATTCCCTTAACGTTATGCATGCTGCAAGAATTGTACCCACTGGTATACCTACCTTTTACATGTGCACAATTTGTTTACGTTTCACTCGCCAGGCATGGTTGTGGTTTTAAAAGTGCTCCAAAATTCAAAAGTAATTGCAAGAAACTTTGCCGCACATTTCTCTTTATTCCGGAGGTATAAATCAAATAAATCAATGGCAAATAGCCGCTTTGAATATGTTAAGAGTTTTGAACAGCCTGATAAATTGCTACCGAACTGCTGGATCGTGATACGTGTGGATGGAAAAGGTTTCCACAAATTCTGTAACGTACATGCTTTTGAGAAACCTAACGATGAGCTTGGTTTGAATTTGATGAATCTGGCTGCAGTTGCGGTAATGCAAGAGTTCAACGAAATAATCCTTGCATATGGACAAAGTGACGAATATTCGTTCGTATTTCGTAGAGATGCTTCCGTTTATGAACGGCGAAAAGATAAGCTTATAAGCTATCTTTGTAGTTTGTTCACATCTGCCTACCTTTTCAACTGGAGCTATATTTTCAAAGATACTAAAACTTTGAAATATCCACCGGTGTTTGATTCACGCGCTGTTCTTTATCCGACGGACCAAAACATCCGAGATTACTTAAGCTGGCGACAAGCGGATTTGCATATAAATAATTTATACAATACTACTTTTTGGAAACTGGTTGCCTCGGGCCTGACAAACAATAAGGTAAACATAGTTACTTTTAACGATCTTACTGTAAAGACAAAACGTTCCGAAGGCAACTTCTCGTATTCTTGTTATATCATGAAATTCTTTTTAATGTTAATTCATTTCAAAATTGGGTAATTCAGATAATCCACACTTTTTGTTGAACAAGTAGTTTCCTTAATAAATTACATATTTCTCATTTTAGGCAGAAGAACGGCTAAGAGGTACGTTTTCCAGTGATAAAAATGAAATCCTTTTCAAGGAGTTCGACATAAACTATAACAATGAACCGATAATGTATCGAAAAGGTACGATCCTAGTGCGGAAAAAGGTTATCATACCCGATATGGGAAAACAAGTAAAGCTCATCGTACCGTTGTTTGAAGATATGATTCAAGATTGTTTTTGGAAAAAGCATCTCGAACTTTTGGATGAGCGAATGAAATCCAATGAAGTTTTTGACCTTGGCTTACAAAGCAATCATGTGATCCTGCAATATCAGATCGAAAAGTATAAAAAACAACGGGAAGGTTCACAAAGCAAGTTGAAAGAAACGAGCGGAGCATCGATCTGATTCAATAAAGTTGAATAAATTTGAAAGTCAAGTTTTGCTTTTTCATGCTTCGATAAGTTAGGTACCTGAAAAAACAAAAACGGGCCCAAGAGTTAAGTTTTTTAATTTTTTTTTTGTTTGGTTGATAATCTACCCCTTTAGACCAATCATTTAAACACATTTAACTATATCTAGCTTTCTGTTTAATTTAATATTATGTACTCATTAGCCTGTTTGTGAAAATATTGTTGTTTGAGCACCATACAACAGATCTGATCGAGTTCCTTGATTGGTGTAAATAAAGAGACTGTAGTTTGATATAGGCTCGTTAAGTATAAATAATTTTATTTCAATTTTAATCCTCGTTAGCGTAATCAATATCGATATCCTTGATCCTTATATTTTTCATTCATGAAAATGAAACTTTGTTAAAATTGAATGTCACAAAAATCAACTAATCTGGCACCACGGTTGACTTGTACCTACTGCAGGCTCCTTTTTTCAAGCTCAAAATTAAGTTGTTTTGGTTCAAAACAGCAGGTCGGCGTGGCATATGGCATCCCTTAACTTTGTGTGTTGACTGGGCAATCGCAGAGTTGAGTTTCATCAAGAGTACTCAAAGTTGAGTTCGACAGGCGAACTGAAAATGAAGTTTTTTTTCGTTTTTGTGGATCGTATTGGATAGAACAGAAAAGCTGGTTCATTTTTGGATATCAGTTTATACAAAATTTTAATGTTTGGATTGGTTTTTAACTGAAAATTTGTTCCGGAACTTTCTAGCATGTGCAAACTGGTAAACGTACAAATCCCAAAAAAAAAAAAAAAAATAATGAATAAAGGATCAGTAGCCGTCAAATAATTAAGGCGTGTTCGTAATTTGATTTTTTCTATCGAAGTGATTTTTTTATCGATGCTGGCATTCGTAAATTACAAACAAACGTATTCAAAAGCATTGGAAAGTGATTTAACATCTACCAAACAAATCGATTGTCTGAGGAACCCCCAAAAAAAATCAACCACCTGTTTGATTTAAAGCCCTACAGTAAAAGTGCGGCAGATGTCACCGTGGAGTTCCAATCGGAACTGTCAAAAGTTGTTTCAATCGAGCATTACTATTTTTTGCTCACTTTTAAGCTGTATATAGGGCTTTATTTCAAATTCGTACTGTAGGGGAGATGAGGGCATAACGAGCACCCAGGGCATAATGAGCACTACTCTTTTCTACGAAAGTACGTATTTTCTTAAATAAATTTTCATGAGGATTTGTTTCGTACTTCCTATAGTATTAATTTTTCACAAAAAAGGAATCTCCTTATCATCTTTACAGAGATATTAAAAAAAAACTAGCTTGGTTCTCAAGTTACGAAAATATTATAATTTTTGAGCACCACGAAATAAGCTCTTATGATCTCAAAATAATCTTGATCTATAATGTACGCACTGTAACATGATGTACACATTATTTCTCAATTTTCACCATCATAAAATTTTTGATTTTTCACTTTTATCAATTTTAAAACACGTTTTTACTTAAATTTGTTGACTAGGGGCATATAGAGCACCATATTATCGAGGCATAATGAGCATTTTCTGCCGTAGAATCTAGCAGCGAATTAAAATTGATTTATAGGGCCACACCTTGACTAGTTTTCATCCGACGATCGGTGTCAGAGAGGTAATCAAAAGACTAGCGTTAGATTTCTGTTCGAGGTGATTTTTTTCCATTTACAATTCATGATCGATTTTTTTATTGTTACATTATACGGCTAGTAGCATCATCCTCCGAACAAAGCACATAATGTAGGAGAGTGCGTGAATTGTTTGTATTCTACAAACAGACCCAGATTATTTTGTTATTGCTTTGTTTGATGAATCTACGACTCACCTGACTTCATCTAATTGAATTCGCTACTAGATTCCCCGGCAGAAACCGCACATCTTGCCCTGATTAATGGTGCTCATACTGCCTCAGGGGGGGTTCTCATTATGCCTCCACAGTGGCTGGTTTTCAGCTTTTGGCAAAATTTTTAAAAATGCATTTTTCAACGTTTTCATCTAGTTTTTCACGTTTCAGTCCGTTAGGGAATAGGCTTTTCAAGTATCTGAACACGAAACAATAATGTAACCTCCATATTATAGGTATTTTCTATGATTAAATAACCGTTTTCCTTAAGGTGGCCATTATGCCCCCATCTCCCCTAGGTCTTTAGTAAAAGTGCGGCAGAAAATGGTTATGTTGATTGGAACGACTTTTGACAGTTCGATTACGACTTCGAGGTGACAGTCTGCTGCACTTTTACTGTAGGGTTTTAGATTGATTGGGAATGTGGTTCTGCCTGATGTTCCTATTCCTGATGGGCCGGATGATATGTTATTTGCTACTGCTCCGAATGCCCGAGGTAATGCCATCGGTTGCTTGTGGCATATCGAAAAACTGCATCAGCCGGGCGAACTCTTTCAAAGCGTATAGACTTAGCACCGGAACGGGAGAAAACGCTCCGACCGATCACATTTAACTTTGAGTTCATCAAATGGAACTCTGTTTTGAAAATCGGTCATACTTTATTTTGAGTATGAAAAAAGGAGCGTGTGAAGAATTGTGTCGAAGGGATCCCTTTGACATATAAATAATAGGTGTGTTCAACAAAACTCAATCGAAATCAATTGAAATGGATTGACAGTTGATCAGCTGTTTTTCCAATTGACTTCGATCGATTTCTATCAGGCTGCTGAATGAACAGCCAGACACTAATACTAACGCGCTGCTTTTGCTGTCATTTTCTTATACAACTGTGTACTTGGAGATTTCGGGCTTTATTTAATAATGAAAATTATAATAGCAATCGTCTGTTACTGTACTGATGTTTTAACTTGATTAAATAAAAAAAAACACCTTTTTTTTTTAATGATTTATCGATTCTTAATAAACATGACACCAGCCCGACGGACCTGCCCCAAGTCATCAGCACCAACGAATCAGCATGGCTAGCACAGCACCACCGACTCAGCACAGCACCACCGACTCAGCACAGCACCACCGACTCAGCACAGTACCACCTCAGCATGGCTAGCACAGCACCACCGACTTAGCTAACTCGCACAGCACCGACTCCAGCACCCCACAATGAACACCGCTCCCAAAGAAACAATCAAAAATTAGTCACAACAAACCAAACCAGCTGTTTTTGACAGCAAGCAACTACATGTGTGTTAGTGTAATTGAAACCGATAGAAACGAATCCTGCTCTCGAGCTTGATCGATTTCGATTGGTTTCGATCGACTTCGATTGGCTTCATTGAACGTCAATTGGATTAGTTTCGATCACAACATTGGCTGAGTGAACAACAATTTACCAATCGAAATCGATTGAAACCGATTTCAATTGGCTGTTGAACACGCTAAATATGTCAAAATAAGAAGCTCCTCCCAAAAAGTCACCTTTCGTGTTTTGCACACATTAGTCATTCCATAAATTACTGGACAGCTTTGAGTAATAATTTTAAAGTTAAATCAACAGTTTCAGTCAACTGTTTCGAATCTACATCAGAGCTCGAAATCGTATCTAACTGAAAAAGGCCGTCTTCATCGGATTAAAGCGCTAATCGCCAAGAGAAAATTGTGCAATGGACAGCAAGGGAAGGAATGTAATTGTTTGCGATAATGGAACCGGAGTAGGTATCATGTTATGGTAATCTATAAAAAGGCATCAATAAGAAATTTATTTAAAAAAAACACGGCGATCGACAAATATTACGTACTTTAGAAGCAGTGACAAATTCTCTCAAACTTTTTGTCGATATAATTTTCCGAATTGTGTGAGGTCTTACATTACCTATCAAAAATATTGGAACGCCTTTCAAATTGGCTTGCATTTGAGTTTTAAATTGAAACTAAGTATCAAGAAACTGACCATAATAAAATTTTTGCCTACATACTGAATTTGTAAATAATGGTTGTGAAACATGTTTTGTTTTTTATGTTAAAGATATTCATTCACTTATGGTTATTCTTTGATTCCAGTTCGTGAAATGCGGATATGCCGGCAGCAATTTTCCGGCGCACATTTTCCCATCTATGGTTGGCAGGCCAATTATCCGTGCGGTCAACAAAATTGGTGATATCGAAGTTAAGGTATGTTTAGGTGCATATAATTGAACAATGTTCTACGGTATTTCTGCTTTGGAATATATTTTGATCGGAAAGAAAATCTTTCTTCTCGCGATTATCACTGCAAATTAGTTTGTGGAATAAAAATTAACCAAATTTACTGATACAGAAATTCGATTTTTGCAGGATTTACATGTCGATGTAAGTCATAGTGAAATCCGTTTCTAAAACGGTACTTTGTAGAAGCAGGTTTTATACTCACAATTTATTTAGTTTTGTTTTTTGTAGAATGTTTTGTTTTTTTTTTTCAAATGAAATGCAATTTCGATAATTTCTAACATTTTATAAAATGTTCACCTGTACGATTTCCTAAACGAGCAAATGCAATCCGATCATCTACCACGAAAACGTATTTTGATTCATGTTGTCGTTTTTGGCTTCTCTTTTTCATTTCTATTGCTAACACCATCAAATCTAACAATCGCATCTGCCAAACTAATCACGATTGCTCTCCATGCTCCGATCATCCGAAATTGGATAATGTATCGATCAAATGCGATTCACAAAACACATATTTTTTTCTGTTCTGCCCTTCTATGTTGTTTACCACTTTACCTTGTATTGTGCTATTCCACTACTCGATAATTGTGTAATCACATTCGTATGAAACTATGAAGGATGTTGAAGCTACTACGACATTGCCAGTAAGTATTAGATTCCACCATGCGCTTAGTCATTTCATATTGTACAAATGTAATGGATATTCAACCAATCAAACTTACCTTAACAACGTATAGTCATCTCATTTGTAACGCTCATCAAATTCTGAGAAAATTTGAAATGTGTTGATTGTTCAAAATTGAAAATGCAAATCGAAATTAAATAGATTGTATTGCATTCCGAGTCAATTATTTGCTTATACCGAAATAACAGAAACTCAAGGTACTTATTTTGAGACCTCTGACCTCTGAACCCTGTTTTAGCTACACTTAGACCTAGCTAAAAAAAATATGGGAAAGCCAGATTTTGCACATAATATCTCAGGAACTAGTGAATCGATTTTCATAAACTGTACACCATTGAATTACTCGAAATCGCAGGATACAAAAAGTTTGACAATTTTTTTTGTTAAGCATTTGATTTTGGTGTTTTGAGCAGAATATCCAGCTGTTAAGGCAACTTGAAGTAAATTTTTAATATACGCTCAGGTCATTAAATCCTTTTTTTTATAATGATTTGTAGGTAACATTTCGGTATATTACTCACTTTATTTTTTTTTAAGGGATTTTAACTCTGTAGGGTTCTACCATTCATCAAGTTTACATTGTTTAGAATTATATCATACCTCAGTATTTCACATACCGAGAGACGGATGGAAAAGGAAGAGAAGGACACACATCACAGAAAGTGTGTGCAAGAGAATGTCACGGGCAGTCGGAGTGAATATATTTTGACTGGTGAAAAGAACGAAGAAAGTGTGTGATATGGACTCTACAATTGGCGACGAGCGGGAGAACGAACCAGGAGCATAAAAGGTACGTTATTTAATCATTTTGCTGAACAAATAATGGACTTATTGTCCATTGGAGTTGATGGCACCTGGTAGAGGTTTTCTTCGAAATGGAAGGCAAAATGGCCGTCGAAAAGGTGAGAGTGTTCCGTTGTTCTGGGAGAAGAAGGGAAATAGAAGCCATGAGAATTTGATGTGGGAATATATTGTAGTATAGTCCTATTTGCCGCTGATAGTGTTCGTGACATTATGCACGTTGTTTCACCAACACTTTTCAACTTTGGGACAATTAACCTCAAAAACGACCATGTGTGTCGACCGGCTGCACGTTTTTTGTACCGAGAGTTTTTGAGGTTAATTGTCCCGTCTCATCTGTACATGCTCAGCAAGTGTGCGTAAGAAATGTCAAAAACAACTCTATGGGGCTCTTTGGTTCTAATGAAATAAAAATAAACAAAAGGTTCAAGGTATATGAAAGGGCAAGGTACATAATTCGGCAGCGGAGCTAGATAGATTAATGGATTCATTAGAGATGGAATAAATATTAGTCCCACTCCCGCATAAATCAGTATTATACAGTGACTATTCCCATTATCTTCTTCTCAAGACACCCAAAAGATTACTTCTATAGTTTTGGATTATTAATGTAAGATAAGGCTTATCATTTTTCCATGAAATGGAATCGTTTGGACGCACTTTACGATACAGGGAACGGGTCGTTAAGTAGAGTAACCATTCATTTTTTTTGCTTTTTTCTACTCGCTCTGAGCGAGTTGTATCATACGTGGAATCTTCCCTCAATGATTTTCGCATAAAAAAATAACGATACAACATATCGTGTAGTTTCGATAAAACTATTAGAATTAAAATTATTGAAATATAAATGTTTTCAAGTGGTTTATTATTACATTATATTAACAGCAAATAAATAACATTTACTTTATATACACTTTTTGCACTTTTAATCCGCTCATCATGTTGCTGTTTCCTATTCTAAACTTGTTAATGCTGTTGTCGGCTGCCGAGCACTCCTACCGTCGGAACCGGTGCTGCTGCCGATCGTACCGCCCCAAAATAGTATTGTGGTCCTTCAGTTCAATTTGACGGAAAATTTGGCGTAAACTTCTGGATCTTGAGACGTACGGCTAGCTGCACCTGGAATAAATTAATTTTCAGTTTAAAAAAAAATGTTAATTATTTACCAATAAATAAAACAGGATACTTACCCTCGTACAAATGGAACTGGCGTTGCCGCTAACCGACCCATCGCACTATCGAAACCTGTCCCGGTTCGGTAAGATTAAGAGAAAAATTTTCGCCAACTGCTACGGGAGATGATATATTTCCAGCACAAAATCGGCCACGTGGTGTGACAGTAGAAAAATTCTGGCGCGTTGCAAAAATTATTCAATTTTTCTTATGATCATTGACTGTATCTTTCAGAAACAATTTGTTATCTTATCGTTGTGTTGCTAAATTCCTCAATTAGTTTCTTGGAAGATTAATCGTATCTTTGAGAAATGGTTTCCATTCGTTTCTAGCACAGGCACATTCAGCAAGTACCCAAACGTAATCGTAACTATTAATGTAATCAGAACCGAATAATTCGAAAGATTCTAGGTATGGTTTTTAGCTATGCGGGCTGGAAAGTAGATAAATAATATTTTCCTAATTGTTACCATTTTCCAAAGTTTTCAAAAGGTCGAAAGTTAAATCGGTTGGGTTTATTTTTTTATAGTTTTCATAAGTGCATAGAGAAATGCGAATTACTTTTAGACGCGGAAGTCTATTCTTAATTTGGCTCAAATTGAATCGTTCGATCTAGGATTACGAAATGACTTTTGAGACTATTGTGTGTAAAGAAAGTGATGTGTTCCCGGAATCAACGTGATATCGCTGTAATTGGAATATTAGCTAAACAGTTTATACAAAAGTAAATGTTTGTTATATTGGGTCCAATAATGAATAAACTTAGGTCAAGTGAGAGTTCTGAAGGAAAGAAAGATTGTAACAGTGATTGTTTGAAAGAAGGACTTTTAAAAAAGGATATTAGGATACTGATAGTTGAAACGATTTTCGGAAAAAGAAGCGAAAAAAAGGGAACCAAAAGAGCATTGTTTTTACTTAACAGAGCTCAGTCAAACTCTAGTGCTGGGAGCCTAGAGAGGAGTGTTGGAACATTAGCAAGAGGCTATGTTCAACTCTAGTGCTGGGAGCCTAGAGTGAAGTGTCGGAACATTAGCAGGAGGCTATGTTCAATTCTAGTGCTGGGAGCCTAGAATGGAGTGTCGGAACATTAGCAGGAGTCTATGTTCAACTCTAGTGCTGGGAGCCTAGAGAGGAGTGTTGGAACATTAGCAGGAGGCTATGTTCAACTCTAGTGCATGGAGCCTAGAGTGGAGTGTCGGAACATTAGCAGGAGACTATGTTCAATTCTAGTGCTGGGAGCCTAGAATGGAGTGTTAAACATTAGCGGGAGGCTATGTTCAACTCTAGTGCTGGGAGCCTAGAGTGGAGTGTCGGAACATTAGCAGGGAGCTATGTTCAACTCTAGTGCATGGAGCCTAGAGTGAAGTGTTGGAGCATAAGCATGAGCTATGTTCAGCTCTTGTCCAAGGAACCTGAAATAGAGTGTAAGAACTTAGCAGGAAGCTATGTTAATCTCTAGTGCAAGAAGCTTAGAGTGGAGAGTGTTTTAACACGGCAGGGAGCTGAATATGTTAATTCTAGAGAAGGGATAAACTTGGCAGTGAGCTAAGAAGGATTGATCTTGAGCAGGGAGCTCAAAACTAGTTTTTAAAGTAGCACGAAGCTACAGACATCTTCAGTACAGAAAGCATGGAAATGAGTATGGTACTTAGCAGCGAGCTAAGTAGAATTGGTTTTTTTTAAATAAGAAAAACTAGGCAGATTGGCAGAAAAAGTGCACCGTTTCGATTTTAAACTATTTGTTTACTCAAACTGGCGAAATGCAGCAGAAATTAAACTTTGCCAACATCTGATTGATTTTGATTTAAGATTGTCTGCATTGTAAAAAAAAAATCAAGAAAAAAGTTGAGCTCTGCGACGAGCAGTGCCACTGCGCGTTTGCGTTTGATGGTCAGCGTCAAGAAAGAATTTGATTCGAAAATTTCCGAAAGGAGGTGTCATTGTTTGGGAAGAAACTTCGAAAGGATTGTGGAACGATACAACTTCTCCGAAATTAGGTTGATAAATAATCAGTGGCAGTCAGACAGTGAAACTCCGAAAAATGTTAATTTTCAGATAAATGAGTACAAAATAAAAGTCATTAATGATGTTTGTGGATATGTACTTAGCGAAAGTAATATGAAGCGGAATTGGAGCGACCACAAGAACTACTGAAGGAATGCATGTTTTTATCCACCCAAAGTTGCCAATAATAATGATACAATTACTTTCAATAGTTGTAGTTTTTACAGCGGGTTGAAAACAGTGAATTAGATCGTGAACAGCTGGGTATTCAAAGAAAGTACTCTCAACTGAATTGAACGGAAACGTGTCAAAATTTCAACACAACAAGGCATTATTCGAAACATTGAAATCCAAGAAGAAAGAAAAGTAAATGTACTAGAAATCCAAAAGAGAAAGCTAAATTGTAGTATTGAAGGGTGCAATCTAAAGTGCTGTGATGGAAGTTAGTTTATGTATTGTAACTTTGCAAAAATAAGCGTAAAAAATTGAATAAAAAAATCCGGATAGTGGATAAAAATCCCGAAGAATATCAAAAAAAAAAAATCAAAATGAACCGATCGCAAATTGAAAACAGGCGATGTTTAGTTATATGTAGTTGAATATCAGATATTTGAGCATATTTTATGGTGCGATAAATGAAATTTAAACTTCGAAATATTTGCTATTTTACATAAATACTTTTTTATTACAACCCATGACAGATTGTCAGTAGATGGAAGATTTTAGTTTATTAAATAAAAAAAAAAATGAAATATAGTAATCCCCATGGAATGTTTTCATGAGTCTTATCGAATATTGGCTAGTGAGTTAAGAAATTCTGTGCAGATCTCTAAATCAATTTGAATAATATAAAATCGGTGTTAGGGTATGGGCTGTACAATCAAGAGTCTTACATGATTATTCTTAATATAGAACTGATCAAGTATCGCATACATGAACTTAAACAGCTACTTTCAGTTCCGAAAGTAAATAAACAAACAGTAAGGTGGAAACATAGGATAAGTTATGAAAACGAAACACCAAGGAGACTAATTGTATACTCATTATTCTCAAACGCTAATAGATATGTAGAAAATAACCATAATGTCACCATTATGGTCATGTGATATTCAATATTCGGTCTGGTTATGCTACTAATTCCACTTCTTAATCTTTGGACATAAGGAAAGGTTCTAGTTTGAGGCTCGAAGATTAAAAAAAAAATAAATAAATAAAGATATAAAACAAAATACCATGCAGCGATGTTAAAAAGACACGCAAACTGCACGTAATTGTTTTGAAGTTTTGTTGTATCGAATTATAAAAAAAAAAAATATTATTGGAGATTATTATAGCGTAACGGATGTTCATAAAAAAAGGGGGAGAGAAAGACCACAAGGTAGTTGATCGGTAAAGGATAGAATAATTTGACTGTAAGGTGACAGGTGGTTCGAAAGAAATCAAACCCATCAAAAAGGCATATCAATGTAACTGTTAAGGTTTAAAGTACTTGAATAGAAACCGGTATTCAAATAGTAACGTGAACAAAGTCTGTGTTTAATGTAACGAACAAATAATCTGATTTGTTCAAATCTATAGGTTGGACCAAATCGATTGACGTTTTATTATATTCATTTCGTTTTTATTTTTCATTTAATGAAAAGTAGGGATGTAGGGTTCTACCATTCATCAAGTTTACATTGTTTATGATTATATCATACCTTAGTATTTCACATACCGAGAGACGGATGGAAAAGGAAGAGAAGGACACACATCACAGAAAGTGTGTGCAAGAGAATGTCACGGGCAGTCGGAGTGAATATATTTTGACTGGTGAAAAGAACGAAGAAAGTGTGTGATATGGACTCTACAAACTCCACAGAAGGCATTCGTCCCTATAAGTATATCAATTACGGTTTTTATTTATTTATTTATTTTTTTCATTACGTCTAATGACGTCCTTCATAAGCCTAGTCCACACCAAGGTGTGTATATATAGGAGGTGTAACGATATGTAAAATTCCCGATTCAGCCATTTTGATTGCGCTACTGAGGAGTTCGTGGAGTTTGTTTACCAACAAAGCCAAACAGCTCAAACAAATTTACCGATGTTTACAAACAAACTCACTAAATCTCACCGCGCTCTCCTCGCCTACTTACTGACAAAGTAAGAGAACCTTGTGATCTAATAACCTTGGTCCACACAAGGCAACTTGGACCAACCTGTATACTTCTCTCAGGTGGCGATGGAAATCCCGTGCTTAGTGTTAGTAAAAGTTTTTTTTTGGAAACATTGTAACCATGACAATTCGTGACGTCAGTCGCATTTTCAAACAAACAACCAACAGCGAAAACCAGAGAAAAAAGTCATTGCCAACTGCTGTTCACGATTCTCGCCAAAATGGGCTTGTGATATAGCTCAGTTGGCAAGTCTGTTGTCTCCTGAGCCGATGTCCGCGAGTTCGAGCCCAAGAGTAAATATCGAACACAGTTGTACCTGATAAGTTTTTCAATAACGATCCGCCAACTGTAACGTTGATAAAGTCGCGAATGCCATAAAGATGGTAAAACGACTATAATCGAAACAAAAAAAAAAAAAAAAGATTCTCGCCAAAGATACATAAACATCCTGGCAAGTGACGTAGGCTTTGTTAACCTTTTTTACTTTTAGAATAACGAGTTCTGTAATAGTGTGCGTTTTTGTTCATCACCTTCTTTGTACCACATTGAACTTGGACTGCGATTTCGGTTGCTGAGACTTGTGTGGACCATGATGCGTCTAGGATGGTGATCTCATATGCCAAATCGCCATTCAGCCATATTGAAAAAAGTTTTGACAGCTGGCTGTAGTGTTTACGAAAAAAGGGGTCCAAGGATGCCAGGTGTTAGAGATTAAAAATCAGATGGCAAAAAAGTGTGTGTATGTGCACAAGCTAATCGTAAACGAAAGATCAAAAGATTTAAAACCGTACTGGGGTTTAGTTTATTTTACTATATTTAAATTGAGTTTTCGGAAATAAAGCAATGATATGAGTATATTCAATGAATTAATTTGTATTCTAAACACTTTTTTTTTAATAAAATTACAATACAGTTCGGTATTTCCGTATGTTCCGAAAAAGAAAAACTTTTCATTGACCGTTATGATAGAAAGGATCTTAAAGGGTGGAACAAACAACCAAAACCCTAAACCGGATGTTGCTTGCCCCTTATTCTTGTTACCTTATCCAAAGAGCTATTTTGTTTCCCTCCAATCGAAAAGTGTTGGATGAAAATAAAAATAAATCGGTTCTGCTCAAAGAATGCTATAAATTCTGCTATTGATAATTTTCATGATTAAATGATAAACGATTTTATGATTCGAAATTTTATTTTCAAATAACTGTTGCACCATGTAAATACTGCTATAGCCTTTTTTAATATTAACATATTCAGTTAATCTACCACCACCACCCACGAGCAGCGCTGAGCTGGAGTTTTGGTGCACTCGAGGATGACTAGCAATTGAACAGCATCACCTGCAGGAATCTTTCAGGGGCTCAATCCATTCCGGACAATCAACAGCCGGCAGTGGATCGAACTGATTCCCCAACCCACTCATCGGACTTATCGTCATGCTGCTCAGGCGCCTAACGTTGCGCCTATTTGCCTATTTCAGCTCATCGGTTCCCTCGTTCAAATGTGCCAAAAACTTCATCTGGTTTTCCCAAATGCTACCCATCAGATCCGGATTACTCGATTGGATCTTCTGGAGCAGCGATGGCAACAGACGGGGGTCCTCCTGAAGCAGCTTCTTCATCTCGATGAAGATCGGATGTTCCTGCAGGAGGGCCAGCCGCTTCTCGGACGATGGAATGTAACGCCTCGCCATGTTACCATCCGATTCGATGACTTTCTGCTGCTTCTAGATAGCTCTTGAAAGAAAATAGTGTTGAATAAGCATACATTTGTCATAAGTAAAGGGTGATACGGTCAAAATTTGGTCAATATCAACTTGACGTATTTCTTTCAATTTTGCATTTAAAAACCCTGAACACCCCTCATTTTGAAGGTGTGTGTATGTAGGATGTTGCTCTTATTTTGATTTTGGAATTCGCTCTTCAGTTGTCAAAATGCCGTCCAAGAAAGAAGAGCAGCGTATCAAAATTTTGCTCGCGCATCGCGAAAATCCGAGCTACTCGCACGCAAAGCTAGCAAAATCGCTAAAAGTTGCCAAATCAACCGTTACAAATGTAATTAAAGTATTTGGGGATCGTTTGTCGACAGCCAGGAAGTCTGGATCGGGGAAAAATCGAAAACCGGAAGCCGCTGAGACGACAAAGAGAGTTGCAGGTAACCTAACCTCTCTCTCCGAGATGCCGCAACTAAGCTGAGTGTATCGTCTACAACCGTGCATCGAGCCAAAAAACGCGCCGGACTATCGACTTACAAGAAGGTAGTGACTCCAAATCGCGATGATAAACAAAATATGACGGCCAAAGCGCGATCCCGGATGCTGTACACGACGATGCTGACAAAGTTTGACTGCGTGGTAATGGACGACGAAACCTACGTCAAAGCCGACTACAAGCAGCTTCCGGGACAGGAGTTTTATACGGCAAAAGGAAGGGGAAAGGTAGCAGATATTTTCAAGCACATGAAACTGTCAAAGTTCGCGAAGAAATATCTGGTTTGGCAAGCCATCTGTACCTGTGGCTTGAAAAGCAGCATTTTCATAGCTTCCGGGACTGTCAACCAAGAAATTTACGTGAAAGAGTGTTTGAATAAACGTCTGCTGCCTTTCCTGAAGTAACACGGTTGTTCCGTACTGCTTTGGCCGGATTTGGCATCTTGCCATAACGGTAAAAAGGCTATGGAGTGGTACGCCGCCAACAACGTGCATGTGGTTCCCAAGGACAAGAACCCTCCCAACACGCCAGAGCTTCGCCCAATTGAGAAATACTGGGCTATTGTCAAGCGGAACCTAAAGAAAACCAAAAAAACTGCTAAGGACGAGTGTAGCCAGCACTGATCGATCCGGTGCAAGCGTGCTGCTTATGCGCCACCCTTAAAGAGGGACAGCACACCAAGGTGAAAATGCCCGAATACGTTCTTCAAAATCTTTCCAGGTAGAAAACTCATCCGCGTAACACAGATACCAGTCGTATGGCTCCTTTCTAAGGACGGTGTGAATCCGTTGCAGTAAAACGTCGTCTGCAATCCTGTCCATTCTCGCTAGACGCTGTACCTTGTGGAGGAAGTCTTCGAGCGAACGGTGTCGTGGATCCCCATCGAAGGTCAGATGCCATTTCTCCATACGCCTGTCTGCGTTCTGAATTTCAGCATCCGAGATGAGTCGTTGAAGTTGCCTACACGGATAAGACTCGGGTTCTTCGTCCTCCGATGAACTGTAGTTCTGCCTGACGTGTTGTCTATTCGTCGTTCTATTTCGAAAACGGTCACGTGGGTCACGGTCCTCCTCGCTGTCGTCACTTGTTCTATCTCGTACTGCCATTGAACTGCGTTGACGTTGTGGTTTTCCAACAAAACCTGCTGCCTGTCGTCGGTTGTCGCCATAGTCCTCCTCTGACTTCCATTTCCGGTCATGATTGATAACTGGTCGCTGCTTGGGTAGATTCTCCATGCCACGTGGTTCAAAAATACCCTCAACCGTTCTTGGATTAGGCGTTTTCTGACACATCCCTGCTAGTTGTGCCTCTAGTTCAGCAATTCGTCTCTTCAATCCTGCTGTCTCGTGGTCGCTCGTGGTAGTTCTGTGGTCCTGACGCAATTGTTTCGGAACTGCTCCCGTATACGGTGCTGGTGTTTGTGACCAAACTGTGTTGACTGCCGGCGGCGCTTGAAATTGACCCACAGGCCAAATCGAGGGTGCGGTGTAGTAGTTCGGAACGGTTCCAGGAAACGGGACCATTGGAGGTGAACTGAAGGTCTGAGGTAGCGAGGCACTCCCAAGTGAGTGTTGCGTACTCATCCCTGCAGTCATCCCAAGAGCCGTCGTTCGTGGTTGGAAAGGGGAAGTTGTTCCAGGCGGGACTACAATTTGAGTTGTAGTCACTGGTGAAATATGTTGGTGCATTTCCGGTGCACCCTTGTGACTTGTAACGCTTGTGGGGTTGTCCTTCACAACACGAGTAGGTTTGTGATGCTCCAAATCTGATTCGTTCTCCGAGGTTAACTTTTTCGCTGGCCTAGATTGTCGGAATTTGTTCAAAACAGACCTGATGTCATTCGCCAACTCTCTGACCATATCCTTAGAAGCCTGGTCGGGTGCTCGGCTTCTCAACGTACGCTGTAAATAGTGTTTTAATCGAGAAAAGCTGACCTCGTCAGGCTTGTCCTCCAGTTTTTGACGCAAATCGTTCACGATGCCTGCTATTCGATCAAACTCTTGCTCGATGGTGTAGGGTGACACGTGTTCTCGGTTCTCCTTCGCGTCTTCCTGGAAAAGCCTCCTCAACAGCCTACATTGCTCATCTCGATCGCCTTCTAGAGCCTTCACCTCACCCCGAATTACCAATTCATATTTTACTTCATCGTTTGTGAGGTGATCGACCCGCGGAAAACTTGCCATTTTTAAATATGAATAAATTTTAAAATACCAAAAAAAAAAATGTAAAGAAAAAAAATTGAATTCAGGTAAGTATTAACTAAAGAATACTTACAATAATAAAAAATAAAAAGAAAAAAAATAATAAAAATAATAAATTAAGAAAAAAAATAAATATTGAAATAAAAATGTAAATAAAATAATAAAGAAAATGAAATAATAAAAAATAATGGAAAATAATGTGAAACACAAATTCCTCGGACAAAAATTTCTCCTCTTTCCACTCCGAAATTCCTAGAGCGATCTTCAAAACAGTGCGCAATTGTACACGCAAAACAGTATAGGATTTACTATATGCAATGATAATGTACCTTAATAGTCTCCAAATAAATCTTTGATATACGCTAATCCCTAAATGTACATAGTGTTTTATTTATTAATTTACTCCAAAAAGTTTATTCTCTAACAAGTCCAAAAAATCTACTTATTAATTTTCCATAAGATCCTTAAAAAACGAGCAGTTTTATAATCTGCTTTGAAGCATTATTCTAGCGTGTTCTCCAAATAGAACCTTTTCGTTGGGCGCCAATTTGTAGCCAGCACTGATCGATCCGGTGCAAGCGTGCTGCTTATGCGCCACCCTTAAAGAGGGACAGCACACCAAGGTGAAAATGCCCGGCTGAGACTCACTTCAAGGCGAGTCCATAACGTCTTCCCGAAGGATAGAGGATCGAATCAGTCCGACTCCGCATTCCAGCCAACAAAACTCGAGAAAATTCTCGGACACACTCCCGAAAATTAACAAAACCTAAAAGATATTCCTCAAAAATCTCGGTACGAGACCACCCATACCTGAATTAATCTTCATAGGAACTACAATTCATTCCGCCCCGAAGAACAAGTGATTTTGGAAGTGGCTGCAGATGTGAGATCATCTGAATTTAATCCGTTACGCGTAGCGATGGGATTCCAAAATTAAATCGACTAATATTCTTGGTAGAGTTCAAAAGCGATTATATTCTTCATTGAAAAAGTGTATTAATAAATTTGTACAAAGGTGTTCATTCGGTGTATCAATTTAGTTCATTCATGTTATATGTATACATATGTATTTCCTACTCTCTACCTATCTCTTGTGCGTGCGTTTCTATCTTCTATCCTACCGTGCAGTGCTAAAGGCCGACGTTCAAGTGTTGAGAACGGCGTGAATTCCAACGATGACTCCAAGAGAGAATGTTAGAGTGGTCCACGCATTGCGCGACGTAGCTACGTTTTTGGTTTATGTTCAGAAATTCTGTGTTAACACATTTTTTATGCTGTAGTCTTTCTTACAGCTTTGTCGACAAATTATATATGGGTGATATTATAATGAGCTGAAGTTTCCATTTCAGCGGGGAATATTTAGGATTTAATTTTTCATATATTCGATGCAGTGGTAGCGGCAGCCGTGACCGGCGCTCTAATGGGAGAACCAAAAGGGAAAAGAGTAATGTTCATTCGACTCACCGAGTATGTATGGTTTCAAACCTTCTCTCCGACGTTGGTGTGGCCCAGCTCAACCGCGGAGGGCGCTTGATGACGTCGCTGCCGGTGATGACGTCGAAGGTAAGCGATGATGACGCTGCTCGCTCTCGACGATGCGGTGGTGGAATCCTTCCGATTCTGCGCTCCTAGTAGAAGTCGGAAAAATGATGTCGAATCGGGTTCGCTGAAACGGGGATGGGCCTATGACAATTTGGTTCCCCCTGGTTACCGAAAGGAGCGTGTTATGTTTCGATGTTAGATCTGTTACCTGAGCTGCAGTGTGACAGAACACGTGGTGTTCACTGGCTCAACTGGTTCCAAAACGGGCAATCAGGTGGTAGTTTCGGGCTCGAGGTGACGATATGGCCCGATAGTCTGGACGGATGGGCTAGATGGATTGTTCCCGGTGACCGGAAGCGGCTGTAGGGCGAAATCAGGTTGCCTGTACGGCCTTAACATTAGCACTTGCACTTGCACTATGGTATGTTCTGCACGACTTTACCTGGCTTTTTGCAACACAACGCACAAATTTGCCCTAGCTCGCGATATGTAGCCTAGAGTTGGGGCTACATACAAGGAAAGAAGTTTAGCTTCATAAATTTTAAAACCACATCACTTTATGGTTACCTTTCACAAAGTAAAGGATTCTACGACTCGCGAAACAAAGCGCACTCCCAAGCACATTTGCTGTCCAGATTGAAATGATCTTGCAGCGTGCAGTCTCAGATCAGGGAAGATGATCTCGGGCGTTGACCCTTGGCGGATATACGTTAATCCCGAGAGGTCTTTTGAAAATCTTCGGGATTTTGTCAATTTTAATTCGTCGCTCGTTTTGTCGACCGTAATTCGGGTCTTGCTGCAGCTTTCTAACCCTTTCGATAAACTTAATGCATCTCCTTGAAGTGAAAAGCCAGACTTTCCTCCTTCGATCGAAATCGATGAAGACACAGAACCGATCAATGCTGTATTGCATACCGAAAGGCGAAACCGAAAGCTAGTCTTTCGGTTCTGGAGAATTCAAATTTTTAAGTGGTGCGACCGCTACACGAGCAGCAGTTCAAGGCAAACTGGCTTTCTGCGGCGAAGAAGGTGGACAAGGTGGCTGTACAAAATCTGATGGCAGAGGTTAAGCGTAAGGCCCGGCAATTCGGGTTTGGAAAAACAGAAGCCTAACTGAATATTTTTCCTGAATTTTATACTAATTAAACTTGAAAAAGAAATTTAATTTGATTTTTTAAATAAACGATTTCACCGATTTACACGCGTTTTCTCTTGACCAAATTTTGACCTTATCATCCTTTAATGCAAAATTAATGTTACTCACCGCTACCGACAAAGCTGGCACCGTCGTTTATAGGTCCAACCTCTTCCAGCTTTGCTTACCAGCCCGGAGCTCAGCCGGAAGATTTTGTTTCGATTCTATGAATTATATTTGCAAAAATCAAGGCGAAATCTTTGTCTAAGTAATATCTTGATGATTGGCAAAACTTCGTGTTTTACAAAAAATCAGAGCACCTGGCATCCCAGCCAGTCAAACAGCCAGCTGTCAAATTTCGGCTACGTTTCGCCCCCTCCTCCGCATCCAACCCTCGTCTACTTTTTGCCAAAGTGAGACCACCATATCTAGATTTCATCATGGTGTGGACTACGCTTAAGTCGAGAGACTTGAGACGTGGATCTCATCAAATGCAAACAAAAACAAGTCTCAGCAACCGAAATCGCAGTTCAAGTTGCCGAGTGTGGAGGAGGCTATAGTCCTCCGATCCATTTTTGTTGCAGGATCTTCGGCGAGATGCAAAAAAACAACGCAACAAATGAAATACAACACGCGGACGACATCAAACAGTCAGTGGTGCCAAATATGAGGATTTTTCAAAATTTAGATTTTTTATTATGGGGCGGGTCCGTGGTCAAAGCCACATAAATAATTATGGTCAATGATATTTAAATTTTAAATTCTGATTTGTAATTTTTTGGAAACATTATACCCAATTTCTTTACAATGCTATTTAGATTTGAATGATAATAACGTGCACTTACAGCTTTTCCAGTTTTTGCGCATGACACACATCAGGGTCATGCATCATCGTCGCGTCTCGCTCGACCATCGGGCACAACACCATTCATTGTCCTTGCTGTTGATGCTGAGCCTGTTGTTGCTCTCGTTGCGAAGGCGTGCTCGTTACCACAGTACATATCACCACCAATTCTAGATTGTGATAGTACCACAGTTGATGCTGCCGCCGTCATAGCCGATGTGTTCTTCCGATCTCGATTTGTAGCCGGTGCCACAGCTGATATTGCCTCCGTTGTGGCCAAGACGTTCTTCCGATCTCGGTTTGTGGTCGATGCCACCGTTTATACTGCCTCCGTTGTGGCCGAGACGTTCTGACCGAACTTCGTTGGCTTGTAGGTTCGCGTTGAACTGAAAAGCCACAGTTGACACGTTGCGGCAGAAGGTGCCGATTTGCCCCGATTTATCGCAACGGGTGCTGCGAATGATGACATCCGACTCTGCTTGGTGGGATTATTTGGCGTTAGACCACTGCACATAGGCAGCTGGAAGTGTCGTGGATTCCGGTCGATTTTTGCCAAGCTGCTAACTGTTGCTGATTTAATGAAACAGCACAAAGGTGGGGCTGTGCTTGCTGTCTTGAATTCGGATACACTTGAAGAGCGTTGAGATGTTGAGATGGGAAAAAAGAGAAAAAAACAGAAAAGGGACCCTGGCGGAGGGGATCGTGACGTTAGTTTTTCCTTCGGACTTTGGTACATAGGCTACTCACGTTTCTGACCTCTTTTTATTTTTTTATCACAGCACTTGTCCAAGATGCAGATGAGCAGCTGGTGGAGCTATTATGGGGGGAAAGAACAGTTATTGCATTGCTCAACCTCTGTATTTGAAAGGTGCTTTTCGTTCCCGACGTTTGTCGTTTAGCGGACCTGCTGTCGCTCCCGAGCTACTGACCGGGTGCCTTGAGGCTTTGTGCCTAGGTGCTTGTCTAAGGTGCAGATGAGCGCGTGGCTCAGCTATTGTGGGAGGGAAAGGAACAATTCTCTGTGCAATTACTTTCTTGTTCTACCTATGTGTTTAATGGTGCTTACTTGGCGCTTTTCGTTCTCAACGTTTATTGTCGTTTAGCGGACCTGCTGTCGTCCCTGAGCTGCTGACCGGGTGCCTTGAGCAGCTTTGGGTAGCCGAGATGTCTGCGATTAAGTGATTTTTTTATCGGTAAAATGCATAAAATGCTATTTTGGAATTAGCGCTTACCTCTCCTCCCGAGGAGAGCACCTTTTCTCTCTGAAGACTTGAGCTGGCATTTTTGGATGTAGTTTTCTATCGGGGATTTAAACGCTGCATGTTCATAAAATCTAGCTAAGAGTATATATGCGCATTAATTGGAAGCAAAGTGAAAATGCTCACTCGCCACCATCACTCTGATACCGCACCGGGGGTTACTATATGGGTGAGCAAAATAGGGTCGTTGCCATCGGGACCGACAAAATCATCGATTTTGCTCACAAGAAAGGGGCGAGAGCAAACATGCACTGACAAACTATAGACTACTAAATGTTTATTGGTGATATTGGCGACGAGGGGTCCCAGAGAAACTAGTCCATCTCATCGAAGCACAGTACTTGGCATTTACGTGCAAAGTCTTGCACGACGGTGTCTTGTCCGAACGTATCCCGGTAACTGCTGGAGTGAGACAAGTAATGGATAAGATCTTGACTGGATCGATTGACTGTAGACTGATCCGAGGTTTGCCGTGGAATCCTTCGACAATAGAGCAGCTAAACGACCTTGACCTGGCAGACGATATTGTTATGCTCGCCCAAAGACAACCAGAGCAAACTCGACGACCTCACCGAAAGCTCCAAGGCAGCAGGTCTCAAAATCAATTTCGGAAAGACCAAGTCGATGGAGATCAACACAGTAAATCCTTCCAATTTCGTGGTGCTTCCAATATCTTGGTAGCCAGATAACGGCTGATACGGGTGCCAGGGTAGGTAAATTTCGCCCGTCACGCTTGACCCGACTAGTTTTGTTTCATCAAACGACCGGCACCGTACTTAATTGACGGAGCCTCACTACTCGCATGATGGATAAAGCACGTCAAATCAAACATTTCTCCGTCATGCGACTGGCGAAGCTCCCACACATGGTCAAATTTCTCCTGAGAGTGACTGGCAAAGCTCTTCGGTTGATGTCATGCTAAGGCGACAAGCAGCCCAATACGTTCACACGACATACCTGCTCTCATTTGATCTCCATGGAAAAAGCGCAGACCTGTGATGCTGAGTTTTGTAGCGCGACAAGTAGGAAAATGGGAATATTGTTTTTTCTCGGTTTGAAGCAGTGATTCCGGTATTTAAGCACAATAGTTTGAAGAACCGTCCGAAACTGTGATAATAAACTAAAAAATATCTTAATCGGCGAGAAAATTTTCATGACATCTTAGTTCCGGCAAAAAATCAAGAAATTTTGTCGGTTTAAATTTCGGCATTCTTACAATCCGGGTCATGATTTGATGAGTTTTTAATTGCTCCCGAAAGAAAGGAGACGATTCCAAGCATTATTAGATGTATAGAAGTGATGATTTGTTGTGAATTTCAAAGCGACATGGCGCGCCAGCATGACATACCAATGTGACATATCTTGACTATGAAATTCTTTAAGCTTCAAACGACTGGGGGATGAGTGACTGGCGAACGAAGTGACTGGCGTATAAGGAACATTCAATTGAGTTTGACGGACCAAGAGGCTTCACAGTCATATTTTTTTGACTAATGACGCTGACTGTTGCCAAGCCTGCTTGGTGCACATATGCGGTGACGACGCGAAAACTGCAAGTTTTTGTGAATCGCTGCCTGCGGTGTATCATCCGCGCTTGATGGCATGGCAATAGACGATGGATGTGCTGCCGAATTTGGGTGATGGTTTTGCATTAGTGCAAGTGGGATGCAGCTAAAATTTCACCCACCTTTTGACAGATCTTACGGGTTTTTCTTAAGAAGAGAAAGAATAACTTTTCGATTCCATCGCCCATTGGATCTCAAATGTGGAACTACATCGCCAGTGTACGTTCACGAGAAAAGACGCTGCTCTCAGAACCAAAGGTGCCAGAGGTGTCCTGATTTTATAGGATTTGCCCTGATTTTCGAGGGATTTTTCAAAAAATGTCCTGGTTTAAAAAAAAATCTAACTTATAATTGAATATATAACAAAGCAGTTAAACCTCTTAAACTGATAGTAATCTTCGGTTTAGATGATAAGTGAACGGCGTTTTTCGATATAAACTACGAGCCAGCTAACTGTTTAGGGGCCTTTCACATACCACCTGGACAACTGTATGGAAATGTCCACGCTTGTCCACGAAGAGGGGGGTAGGGGTTTGGGTCATGTCCACGTGACATACTTCCTAAATATTTTCAAAAGGTGCATAAATATTAAGATGTTGAAATAAAAAACTTAAAACTGCATATCCATTTTCTGTGATAATTAAAGATCGTAAAATGTCGATCACAAACTCAGTAGCACGTTGACATACGTTTGCTAGCTAAATGTCAGCAACTGGCTCTGTCATTAAAGTTAAGAACACTTTCTTGGGTTTGGGTCGGAGTTATCAACGAAAACGCTCTAGACTGATAAACCACATGTTATGATGGCATGCTTTGGGCTCAAGAAATGATGATGATATCGATCTAGCTGGCATTTCGTTTTCGTTAACGTCAGTCGTTAACCATCACCATCAACCATCGAACAGATGTTGACAGAATGTGAGTTAGGGCTTTGTGTTATCGGCAGCTTTTTGAACTACCTGTGTGACGGAGAAGCCACATTGCTACCCATAACCAGTTACGGATGAGGTTGCGTCCGACCGGGCAACCGGGCAGCAAGTTTTTATGAAATTTGCGGGAATCCCAATTCAGATTAAAATAAATACAATTTCAGCGGCGATTAAAATTAGATAACATGTAAGATTGTCCGGATCTGTCCGGCCCGGATACGTGCTGATATAATTCTGGCAAACTTATTCTAAAACTACCTTGGGCTTCGTATGTCAGATGTGCCCCTTGGTTTCACCCTATGATACTACATCAAGGGGTAGGCTGTGATCATGCATTTATACATCTCACATCTCATTTTCCTTTACCATCTTTCTTATTTTTAGTCGTCTTCTTTTTTCCTCTTTTGCCAACTTCAGACTGGTACAGAAGACTCCGAAACGTGTGTCGATTAGGTAACGTTTTCAAAGTAACTTGCGCCCGTCACAGCATCCGCTTCCGTAGGATTTCTAACCACCAGACCGATAGAGGAACTACCAAGCTAGAATACCGTCACGACCACCCCGGATGGTTTCTCCGCTACCTTCTGCGGCAGGAAAGATTGTAGCTGAGTACGTGAAACCTTTCAAGCCGAACCACACGTATGAGTGTAGATCAGTCCAGGTTATACCACGCCCTAAGATCGCGTTGCTTTTGAATTGTGGTGTCATACGAGGCCCAAGACCTTCCTTTAGCTTGTCAAGTTTGGTTGACTATCTCTCTCTCTCTCTCCGTTCATCATCCTTCCTGATTCGTATTATTAAGGCGCCAGCACTAAATTTTACTTCGGAAGTCCGGACTTCCGACTTCCGACATAGAAAAGTGGATTACTAGATTGTCGGAAGTCTGTGTGTTGTTGCCAGTTCACCAGCGACGTTTCTAAAATTTTTATTAAAATTCACTATAGATCGCGCATGATTCAGAACTGCGTCAGGTAGAAGTAACCTATCCATACTTCCAATTTACCCAGTCCGAAAGTCGCGAGATTAGCCTATCTTGCGTTGTTCGATGCCATTGCTCCTGCCACTTGAGCATTGGCTGATCGTTGAGTGCTACGTAATTTGCATCTGTTGCGCTCTAACTCTGTGGCTAAGCTCCAGGCCGCTCCTTCGTATCGTAGTTTCGACAGTGCTGCGCTCGCATGGAGACGTCTTTTGCTACTCTTTGGACCATGGCAGTTCGTTACTGACTAACTGTCACAGCAGTTCCTGACTTTTCAACAATTTCATGAATGGGCTATTTGTTAGTTTTATATGGCTTTATTAGGTTCTATCTTAAAGTGGGTCATCTGGTTTTGATTTCTTTCCTGGTAGATCGTCGAAAGGTCATTTTTTTCACTTGTAGCTATTGAAGTAATAATAAATACTTTTTTTGAATCAACAACTGGTTAGATTCATAAGTTATATAAAATTGATAAAAATAGAGTATTCAAATAGAATTAAAAAAATTATAATGAAAAACCAAAACTTGTGCCACATGGCACTCAAAGAACTTTGATAGATCAGGCTAAATCCATTGTTCTTGGGACTGAGCTGTGATATACTTTTTAAAAAAAATATATTTAACAGTTTTTTTTTAACAGGATTATTTTCTGGTTTTCTGTTGGAAAGGTAATGTTCAAATCCATCCCTTGTGTTTGTTTTGAATTTCAATTGTTTTTCCTTAATCAGCAATTTGTGAGTTTTGTTTTCAAAATAATAGCATTTCCCTAACGTAAGTCGCTTTCAAAATTGAACCTTTAACGTAAAACACTTATTCTAATAGGATCTTATGGTTGGCGATGAAGCATCACAGCTGCGGTCATTGCTCGAGGTTTCCTATCCCATGGAGAATGGTGTAGTTCGCAACTGGGAGGACATGTGTCACGTATGGGATTATACGTTCGGATCGAAGAAAATGAACATCGATCCTACAAACACGAAAATCCTGCTTACCGAACCACCCATGAATCCCACTAAGAACCGTGAAAAAATGATCGAAGTCATGTTCGAAAAGTACGGGTTCGACTCTACCTACATCGCTATTCAGGCAGTCTTGACCCTGTATGCCCAAGGATTGATAAGCGGTGTTGTGATAGATTCTGGTGACGGTGTGACTCACATATGTCCGGTGTATGAGGAATTCGCGTTACCACATCTCACGCGCCGCCTGGATATCGCAGGACGAGATATCACCCGGTATCTTATCAAGCTTCTACTCCTCCGAGGCTATGCTTTTAATCATTCCGCGGATTTTGAAACCGTCCGCATGATGAAAGAGAAGCTGTGCTACATAGGATACGATATCGAGATGGAACAGAGGCTGGCGCTGGAAACAACTGTGTTGGTTGAGTCGTACACGGTAATAGTGAATGAATTGTATTTTGAAATATCTGTATTGAAATAAATGAATAAATGTTTCAGCTTCCTGATGGGCGTATAATTAAGGTTGGTGGCGAGCGCTTCGAAGCACCGGAAGCATTGTTCCAACCGCATTTGATTAACGTTGAGGGACAAGGTATTGCTGAACTGGTATTTTCCACAATTCAGGCAGCAGATATTGACATGCGGTCGGAATTGTACAAGCACATTGTTCTGTCGGGTGGTTCGACTATGTATCCAGGGTTGCCGAGTAGATTAGAACGTGAAATTAAGCAATTGTACCTAGAACGGGTGCTTAAAAACGACAGCGAAAAATTATCCAAATTCAAAATTCGCATCGAAGATCCACCGAGACGAAAGGATATGGTTTTCATTGGTAAAGTTTCATAGCTAGCAGTTTTCTCAATTGTTGATTGCAACTTTATCTCACATCTTTTAGGCGGCGCAGTTTTGGCAGAAGTAACCAAGGATCGGGATGCATTCTGGATGTCCAAGGCAGAGTACCAAGAGCAGGGACTGAACGTTCTGAAAAAACTGAGCGCCAGAACGAGCAATTAGATGTAAAAAAATATAAATGTCAAACCTACCCTTACACGGTCAGTTTCCTCAAATTGGAAAAACATCATGAATGATTCAAATCAGTTTTATAACCTTTCAATTTTATATATTTAAAACCTACTTTCACTCTGATACGCGTTACTAAAGGCATTTGTAATTTGCTTTTGGCTAACGTGATAGAAAATTTAATTTCTGTGAACTTATTCTTTTATCGCTTTAAGATTTTATTCGACTTTAAAAAAAGTCTATTTGTCTAACAGTATTCTGAAAATGCTCCACAGCCAAGAGAATATGGCATTTTGCAAAATGCTTGTACTGAAGCTGCAACAGCCTGAGGTTCGCAGCATTTTGCAATTCCGTCACATTTCGCTACTGTCTTTAGATCGTCGAAAAAAACGAGGAAATATGTAATGACCGTTTGAATGCATTTATTATGAAATCAATTGAAATGACGTTGAAAGTTCGACCATAGATTCACAGGGACCTTCAATAATGTCAGTTGAGTGCGCTCTTGTTTTTTTCACTCAATTCGCATCATAGAATCAATACTTAAACAAATACATTTTGTGTAATTTGAAAATTGAATACAACGTAAATGTTACACCATCTGTAATTTTTCTTCACTCAACTTTCCAAATGTTTAAAAAAAAGAAACATGCCAAGAATTTTTATTTGATAGTAAAAATAGTATGTTAACTATAATTCTAATTATGCTGCTCATAATCGCATTATAATAGTGTCAATTTTTATATCAAAAACTGTTGTCGTTCCATGTTCGCTTTAGTTCTGAAACAAATTGTATTTTTTTTTATTACACGTCAACTATTAAATAAGTGTACGATTATGAGCAACACAATAGTTTATGTTTTCCTTTGGTTAAGAAAATAATAACATGTATGTTTTAGCTAGTATTTGTGGCTTTTCCATTTTAGAAAATGTATCGAGAAACTATCCCTTCTGACTTCTGCGACAAGATATCATTGGACTTATTTTGCGAATCGAGTGACGTGACCCAGGGAATTTCACTTCGTCGTTTTGACTCCATGAAAGTCTTCACGGAAGAAACTTAGGTTCAGATGAGTTCCGAAGACCGATTGCAGTTCATCCGAGCTAACATTCCTAGTCAAGGAATCCCCCTTGAGTCAGCACCTCCAGCCTCCAGGTGAAATGCAGAATGAGTCCCGATAAGGACTGTTCACGAAAGAAATGTTATTAAGCTAGTAGGTATAGAAGCTGGAATCGTGAAAATGATGTTGGATTGTTTGATAAACTCTGCTTCCAGCAACGTGAACGTGACGTGAAGCATACGTGATAAAATGTTGAAAATGATGATTTGAAGCTGGCAAAGATGGAATTAACTCATCGTTGGGCGAATCAATTCTGCACAAATGGAGTGCGAAAAAGGTTTTTTTTTCAAAACATGGGTTAAATTTTCGGAGGATGCGGAGTTTTCGGTACTTAAAATAATTAAGGTGTTTGGGGAATTTTATTTTCTTGAAGATCTATCGAAATTTGCATGAAAAAAGAGACCAGGAAACCGAAATATTTAAAAAGGAAGCTGCTTCTTGAATTTTGGAAAAACTACATTTTTTTAAAGAAATAACCAGATAAAAGTGCTCATAGTTCTCACAATACAGCTTTTTTTTTCTTTGAAAAAACGCAAAGCAGGTGTTACGAGGTCCCTCGTATCGGTTTCGAACCTACCTCGAGCGAATTAGGAAGATTCGCCTGGCAGCTTAAGACGTCAAACGACTTATCAAAACAAAGCAAGGAGAGGATCAATGTTGTAAACAATTAAGTAAAAACGTGCTTTCGAACCACGAATTAAAGAAGTTAGTTGTATCTACGGTTATAGGCGGTTGCGATATCGAAGTTAATTGAACGGTAAAGGCGAAGGTTTGCTTTAGTGAGGTGATATAATTACAAAGAAAACTTATTATTGTATTCTCTCTTTAGATCGCAAACGATATTCGATCCTTAAATCTAAGCGAACCCAAATTGATCTTAAACTATTTATGAGGATCTTGTATAAAATTGTTTAATTATTCCCTTAAAGGTAACTCAAACCTATTGAAACTTGAATTGTATAATCGAATTATAAACATTTAATAGGTAGTAAGATCTCGGTTGCCTCAGAGGAGCCTAAGAGGATTTACATCGCTTGAAACGGAACAAGTCACTAAACGTGAGTTTACACACCTATTGTCATTAAAACATAAACTAATTTCCCTTACCTCGCAGGGATTTTTATTATAGCTGAAATATATGCTTAATGCGGATTCGGAAATCGACTCGTTATTGAAGAAATAACATTATAAAAATCCGTTTAAGCTGTAAATCCAGAAGGGCGCTAACATAACCTCAAATGGGAGGCTTAGATAGAACGAGGATCACAGGTTCTCAAAGCCAACAAGCGGGACATGGAGCCCATGAAAGTGCCGGACATAGTTGTCAGCTGTGCCATAAGATTGATAATAACCGGATGGTTGCTTGCGACCACTGTTCCTTATGGCATCATTACACTTGTGCTGGTGTAACCTCGCAGATCGAAGCTGAAGACGTACCTTGGAGCTGTAAGAAGTGCACTAAGAAATCGCAGAAGAAGACATCAAAACAGCAGTTTACTGGTGACAAAGGCTCAACCGAACAAGCACCTAAAAGTAAGGCTGACGATGATCACTCCGAAGTGCGATCAATGGCAGGAACCAACATCTCCAAAACGTCGCATTTATCCAAGAAATCTGCCAAAACTTCTCTGGAAATCAAGTTGCAGAAAGTCGAAGCGGAGAAACAACTGCTTGAAGAGAAACGGAAACTGCTTGATAAACAATTTAGTTTAATGGAAGAAATGGCTGTGTTGGATAATCAGGAACCTGAAAATTCCACTGCTAACTCCAGATCCAAGGTTGAAGATTGGCTCGAACAGTCAAATGCGCAACAAGCTCGAAGTAGGCGTACTAAATCAGTCGATTCTAGCGAAAGTGAGTCCGAATCTGACTTGGATAGCGCTGATGAAGAACAGTTTTTACCCGATACCAAATCCACCCCGAAACCTCCCGCTGCTGAAAAATTGTGCAGCTCCAGACAAAAAGCTATAACTAGTAATCAGAACGACTGCAGTCTAAAGCGCAGCCACCTGGCAGCACGACAAGTTGTAGCGAAGGACTTGCCATCCTTTTCAGGAGACCCAGAGGAATGGCCTATGTTTGTCTCTACCTTGGAAAGCACCACCAAAATGTGCAGGTACACTGACGAAGAAAACCTTAGTCGTTTGAGAAACTGTCTACGCGGTGAGGCCCTAGCGGCAGTTCGTTGTTTCTTGATCAACCCGTCAACAGTACCGAGGGCGATCGAAGTTCTTCGTCTTAGATTTGGACAGCCACAGTTTGTTATAAGTTCCCTGAAAGAGAAACTTCTTGCCTTCCCGGTTTTCAAAGAAGAATCGCTGAATAAATTTATTGAGTTTGCACTTGCTGTGCAAAACTTATGTGCTACGATCGACGCGTGCGGACGAAAAGAATACTCCAGAGATATGACGTTGCTGGACAAACTTGTTGAGAAACTGCCCTCATCTTATGCAATCGATTGGGTCCGACACGCCAGAAGATTAAAGAAGATAACTTTAACCAGCTTTAGCGAATGGATTTTCATCATCGCGCAAGACGCATGCTGCGTCGCGAAGCCTCCTAGGAAAAACGAAAAACTAAGTACCGAGAGAGCGGGAACCGCACCTAAAGCTAGGGCTGCTATGAATCTGCATACAGAAGTAGCTGACTCCGAGAATGGTGAATCAGAAAACTACAAGTGGGGATCACGAAATTGCCTTATTTGCTTAAAGCATGATTGCCTTTCTATCGAAAAATGCTCGAAGTTTCAAAAAATGTCGTACGGAGAACGATGGACAGCAGTACATACGTATCGATTGTGCAAGAAATGTTTGAAACTTCACAGAGGTCGATGCAATTCTCCACTATGCGGAAAACAAGGATGTGAATGTAAACATCACCCACTCCTCCATAAGGACCTGAACATAGCTGCAGAGGAGCAATCGTGTAATATGCACCACGCCTATTCTGAGGCGACCCTATTTAGATACGTCCCAGTTACCCTGTACGGACAAAATAAACAAATCAAATGCTATGCATTTTTGGACGATGGCTCTCACCTAACACTCATGGATCAGGATTTATCAGATGAGCTGAATTTGAAAGGAGTACACCGTCCCCTCTGCTTAAAGTGGACCGGTGGCACAGAGAGGCACGAATCTAACTCATACTCAGTGAATTTAGATATTTCTGGCTCCGAAGGAAAACGGTACCACCTGGACGACGTACGAACTGTTCAAGAGTTGCAATTACCATGTCAGACCCTCAACGTAGTTGAACTGGCGACAAAATACAACCATCTTCGTGGCCTACCGGTTCAGTCTTATGAAAATGTGCGTCCGCGAATACTGATTGGAGTTAAACATGCGTACGTTACCCTAGTGCGTAAAAGCAGAGAAGGCAAACCTCAAGAACCGATTTGCATTAAAACGCGATTGGGCTGGTCGGTTTACGGAGGAGGCACTGGCGGTAGTGATGCTAGTATGGTTCATTACGTCTTACACGTGAGCGAAGGAGGAAATAAGAACGACCTTGTTCTCGAACAATCAGTTAAGAGTTACTTTGATATAGAAAGTATAGGCATTGTGAAATTGAATGATGTGGTAAGGTCGAAAGACGATGAACGCGCTTTAAAGCTTCTCCATGACATGACGCGATTCGTCGGTGATCGATACGAGACGGGCCTTCTATGGCGATACCCGAATCCGTGCCTACAGAACAATAAGGAGATGGCCCTGCAACGTTACCGTGGTTTAGAGAAGCGTTTAGAGAAGGATCCTGCTCTAAGACGTGCATTGAACGAAAAAATGGAATCTTATCTTACCAAAGGATACATCCGCAAACTTGAAAACAAAGAAATACACAACTTCCGAAAATTGGTATGGTATCTGCCGACGTTTCCCGTCACTAATCCCAACAAACCAGGTAAAGTGAGACTGGTATGGGATGCTGCCGCAACGTATAAAGGGCAATCGCTGAACTCCGCATTACTAACCGGACCAGATCAATTAGTCTCCTTGTTTTCCGTGCTATTGAAGTTTCGCGAAAATCGAATCGCCGTATGTGGTGACATCCGCGAAATGTATCACCAAGTGAAAATTCGTGAGCAGGATCAACATTGCCAACGTTTCCTGTGGAAGGACAAAAATGATAACCTTAGCGAGTATATTATGACGGTGATGACATTTGGCGCCTCTTGCTCTCCTAGCAGCGCACAATTTGTGAAAAATCTAAACGCTAAGAGACACGCCGATTTGTACCCAGAAGCAGCCGAAATTATAATAGACTGTACCTACGTGGATGATATGCTATTCAGCGTGGATGATGAGGAGAAGGCAACCGTCTTGGCAAAAACTGTCAAACTTATCAACGGAAAAGGAGGTTTTGAAATCCACAACTGGATGTCCAATTCAGCACAGGTACTTATCGAGCTCAACGAAGAACCTACAGCGGGGAAAAACCTTGATCTGATGTCCACTCTAGCCACTGAAAAAGTCCTGGGCATGTGGTGGGAAAC
Source organism: Uranotaenia lowii (assembly GCF_029784155.1). Lineage (NCBI taxonomy): Eukaryota > Metazoa > Arthropoda > Insecta > Diptera > Culicidae > Uranotaenia > Uranotaenia lowii. The sequence goes on along the minus strand of NC_073691.1, from coordinate 97,163,104 downwards.
AGCATCTGACTCCTTTATCTTTAAAATCAATTGGAACCGTTTGGATGAGGCTTTGTTAAAAGGTTCACGTATACCTACTAAGCGAGAAGTCTTAAGAACGCTAATGTCAATCTATGACCCTTTAGGCCTCATTTCTCACTACCTAATGTTCTTAAAAATTCTACTCCAAGAAATCTGGAGGACGGAAGTGGCTTGGGACGATGCTATTGGTGAAAAATTGAACGAGAAGTGGCTTCGATTTGTGAGTCTTCTTCCTTCTTTAGAAAATCTTCGAATCCAACGCTGCCTTCATAGTTTGAGCAAAATAGTACCTGCTGTTGACGTGCAGTTACACACCTTTGTTGATGCTAGCGAGGAAGGAATGGCGGCCGTGGTATACCTACGTTACCAGTGGGACGATTCTGTTGAATGTTCACTAGTGGGATCGAAAACGCGTGTAGCCCCACTGAAATATTTGTCGATTCCTCGTAAGGAGCTGCAATCAGCGGTCATAGGTGCGCGATTCGCGAAGATTATCCTGGAAAAGCTGTCAACTAAAGTTACTCGTTGCGTCTTCTGGTCCGACTCTCGGAATACATTATCGTGGATTTCTTCAGATCATCGAAAATATAGTCAGTACGTCGCCGCACGAGTCAGCGATATTCTTGAGACCACAACAGCTTCTGCTTGGCGGTGGGTTCCGTCCAAATGGAACGTGGCAGACGACGGGACTAAATGGCAGCGCACTCCTGCGCTCTCGGCGAATGACCGATGGTTCTGCGGTCCTGAGTTCCTACGTAAAACCGAAAATGAGTGGCCCGTAATGCCTGAAAAGAAGTGGACAACCGATGAAGAGCTTAAATTTACTTGTAATTTACATTCAACACAGAATATTGCCATTATCGAAGTTAGTGATTACTCTCGTTGGATACGCTTGTTGAGAGTTACCGCATACGTACTGCGCTACATAAGTAACTTGCCCAAAGACAAGAAGAAACAAGGTGGAATTCTTACCAGTAACGAGCTACGTGGTGCCGAAGAATTTCTCATTCGTCAAGTTCAAAGAGAAACCTATTCTGAAGAATATACTATTCTCAAAACAAAAAAAATTATTACTTCCAAAAAAAGCCCCCTTTATAGGCTTTGTGCATATCTCGATGACAGTGGAATCCTCAGAATGGAAGGAAGAACAGGTGCTTGCGAGTATCTCGACGTGGAGACAGCCAATCCAATCCTTCTTCCGTGGAAACATCATGTTACAAAATTACTTGTTTTATTCTATCACACTCGATACCATCACCAAAACAGTGAGTTGATCATCAGCGAAATAAAACAAAAGTTCTACATCACGAATTTGAGAAGGCTATACAAAGATGTACGCAAAGATTGTCAATTGTGCAAGATTCTTAACGCGCAGCCTTGTTCACCAAAAATGGCTAGACTACCTGCTGGGCGAGTAGCAGCCTTCACGCGACCATTCACTCACACCGGAGTGGATTACTTCGGTCCATTAGAGGTCGTCGTCGGTCGTAGAGTTGAGAAACGGTGGGGCGTAATATTTGTTTGTCAAACTACGAGAGCTATCCATCTAGAAATTGCTCATCAGTTAAATACAAGCTCCTGTATTATGGCAATTAGAACCTTTACAGCCAGAAGAGGAACGCCTGCTGTGTTTTATAGTGATAGAGGTACGAACTTCGTGGGATCGGATCGGGAGCTACGAGAGACTTTCAAAAGGATTGACCAGAGTAAGATTGCTGAAGAATTCACTACTCCGAACACATCGTGGACCTTCAACCCTCCAGCAGCTCCACACATGGGTGGAAGTTGGGAAAGGCTCATACGCTCAGTGAAAAGAATTTTACCTCTCTTGCGCGTATCTAAACGCCCAACCGACGAAGAGTTACGCAATGCGTTTGCGGAAATTGAGAACACGCTTAACGGAAGGCCGCTAACACATGTACCTGTGGACTGCGATTCTCGTACAGCACTTACCCCGAACCACTTTCTAGTGGGAAGCTCAAACGGATCTAAACCCTTGACAGATATTAACAGCGACGGAATATCACTAAAGCGAGGGTGGCAAGTATCGCAAGTCATCGCCAATCAGTTCTGGAAAAGATGGATACGCGACTACCTACCTGAAATCACCAGACGTAGTAAATGGTATGCACCAGTTAAACCCATCGAAGTCGACGATATAGTGTATGTAGTTGATCCAGACTTACCCAGAAATTGCTGGCCCAAAGGACGAGTACTAAAAATCGCTACTGACGTAGATGGGCAAGTTCGACGAGTCTGGGTGAAAACAAGAACATCTGTTTATGAGAGACCTGCGGTTAAGATTGCTGTGCTCGATGTAGGTGGCAAGGATAGTAAGCCGAATCCTGAGAAGTTATAATCGTCTTACTCGGGGGGGAGTGTTACGAGGTCCCTCGTATCGGTTTCGAACCTACCTCGAGCGAATTAGGAAGATTCGCCTGGCAGCTTAAGACGTCAAACGACTTATCAAAACAAAGCAAGGAGAGGATCAATGTTGTAAACAATTAAGTAAAAACGTGCTTTCGAACCACGAATTAAAGAAGTTAGTTGTATCTACGGTTATAGGCGGTTGCGATATCGAAGTTAATTGAACGGTAAAGGCGAAGGTTTGCTTTAGTGAGGTGATATAATTACAAAGAAAACTTATTATTGTATTCTCTCTTTAGATCGCAAACGATATTCGATCCTTAAATCTAAGCGAACCCAAATTGATCTTAAACTATTTATGAGGATCTTGTATAAAATTGTTTAATTATTCCCTTAAAGGTAACTCAAACCTATTGAAACTTGAATTGTATAATCGAATTATAAACATTTAATAGGTAGTAAGATCTCGGTTGCCTCAGAGGAGCCTAAGAGGATTTACATCGCTTGAAACGGAACAAGTCACTAAACGTGAGTTTACACACCTATTGTCATTAAAACATAAACTAATTTCCCTTACCTCGCAGGGATTTTTATTATAGCTGAAATATATGCTTAATGCGGATTCGGAAATCGACTCGTTATTGAAGAAATAACAGCAGGGCTAGACATGCTTTTTAATGGAATACTGTAAAAACATTTCTTATGTATAAACCGTCAAAATATTCATACTGTCTCTTTCTAAAAAAAACTGTGAGAAAAAAATTGTGACTTCTGAAGGACGATAAGCTTTTACCAAATTTGACACGAGTTGGCAATTTTTTAACGCTGTTTAAAAACAGGACATTCCTGATGATCAACAATGCATTTGATAAAAAAAAATAGAAAATATAAGTTTGAGTGGGATAATGAAATTGTATTTACGCACTGCATTCTTTACATTGGTCACTACAAATGCAGAGATTCACTGCAAAAATTAATATAACATATTATTTATGGCTCTTTTTTGTTAACTGAGGAGTCTCTTATTACTTTTGCCCGATTTGTGGGCTAATCACTTTACTACTGTACTAAGAAATAGTAAATTTTATCGAGAAATACCGAAATTCATCAAATTATCTCAAACAGCGACATATTTAAAGGCACTGACCTGTAATCGTCTTACGCCTTGAGAAAGATGATACAGAAGCCAACACCGTGGCAAAATTGAGTAGATTTAATCAAAACTTAGGGCACAATCAAAATTGTGTTAAATTTTACATAATATATTTTTTAAATAGTCACCAGTCACCAACGCTCTTAAAACAAAGCGTAAGGCTCTGAATTCTAAAGCATCTATTAAAATGCACACTTTTTAAAGATTCTCACTAAGTATTTGATTTTTTTTCAAAAACTTAACTTTTACCACAAAAAACAGGTGTCCATCTTCTTTCGTGAACACTCCTTATGTACATTATGTAGTGTTTGCATGAAAAGTTTTATCAGAATAAGGCTCATTGTAATTGTGCTTTGCAAAAGAAACGCTAGGAAAAAGACTATTGATTGAAGCTTTCAAATGAAACTTTTTTCTATCTACACTGCCGGCCAAAAGTTTGGGATCACCCACTAAAAAACATGCAAATTTTGATCGTTCATATCTCAGCCGTCTTAGGACATATTGAAAATCTTCTGATCTCATTTGAAAGATAATGAGCAATAGCTATCTCGGAGGTATTTTGCCCAAATATAATGTTTTAGTTTTGAACTTAAAACTTAACCTAAAATTTTAACATTTTCAAAAAATCGCACTCAATATTCAAAGCCGATCATCTCGGGATAGGGTGGACCAGATCTCAAAATTTGAGTGGCATTAGAATTCCTGTTCTTTACTTCTCAAAACACAATCAAAAAATTTTTTGAAAAAATTCAAAAACGTATTTTTAATTAATAAAATAGACACTTGAGTTGTCGTCCAAAAGTTTGGGATCACCTCTTTGTATGGTGAGTTTGGGATCATTCTTATAAAAACATGCAAATTTATTTTATTCATATCTTTCTCATCTAATATCGTATTGCAGATCTGAAGGGTTCATTTGGAAGCTTAGGAATTGTTGTTTTTTAATAAATTCATTCAAAAATTATATTTTAAGGTGAGAACTATAAAAAAAATCTGGGAACTTTCAAAAAAACAATAAATTTCAGGTGATTTTTTTATGGTTATCACTTCAAAATATAATTTTTGAATGAATTTATTAAAAAACAACAATTCCTTAGCTTCCAAATGAACCTTTCAGATCTGCAATACGATGTTAGATGAGAAAGATATGAATAAAATAAATTTGCATGTTTTTATAAGAATGATCCCAAACTCACCATACAAAGAGGTGATCCCAAACTTTTGGACGACAACTCAAGTGTCTATTTTATTAATTAAAAATACGTTTTTGAATTTTTTCAAAAAATTTTTTGATTGTGTTTTGAGAAGTAAAGAACAGGAATTCTAATGCCACTCAAATTTTGAGATTTGGTCCACCCTATCCCGAGATGATCGGCTTTGAATATTGAGTGCGATTTTTTGAAAATGTTATAACTTTAGGTTAAGTTTTAAGTTCAAAACTAAAACATTATATTTGGGCAAAATACCTCCGAGATAGCTATTGCTCATTATCTTTCAAATGAGATCAGAAGATTTTCAATATGTCCTAAGACGGCTGAGATATGAACGATCAAAATTTGCATGTTTTTTAGTGGGTGATCCCAAACTTTTGGCCGGCAGTGTATATTACATTGTTTCTTACACGGAAAATAAAAAAAAGGTAAAATTTACCTTTTTGCGAGGTGAATTTTTTCCACCCCTCTTTCGAGGTAAATTTTACCTTTTTTTCATTCACCTAGCAAAAAGGTAAATCTTACCTTTTTTCAATTCACCTAGCAGAATGGTAAATTTTACCTTTTTCGCATTCACCTAGCAAAATAGTAAATAATATCGTTTTCCCATTCACTGATTTGAAAGGTAAATGCTAGTTGGTTTGGTTGGTTTCTTCAATAAAAATGAAACAAAATTCATTGAAAAATTTATATTTATTTTATAAATAAATATGGACAATCCATTATATTATTTTTTAAATATATCACCTTGTTTAAAAAGTATTGAGGTAAGTCCTTTTTTCGCCAGGCTCGTGGCAATTCGGCTTCTCGTTCTTCCGCGCCATAATGGCGACTTATCCAGTCAGGTCCGGCTTTTCCGGAATGATATCTGGAGGATGACGTGGAATACACCTCGAAGCTGGGCCGATCTGAAACAAAAGCAAATTATTATGATGAGAACCAGCACAACTAAATAATAGCTAAGAAAAAACTTACCATTCTGTTCCGATTTTTCCATATTGGCACGAAACAAAACTCCCCTTCTGAACGACAAAACAGCTTAACCTCAATAAACGGATTCGGCAAATAGTTCTTTTGTTCGAGATGATTGTACCGTTTTGTTTAGCTCAATCCAGGTCAATTTCACCTCGCTACGAGGTAAGTTTTATCTTATTTGGATTTACCTATTTTTCTAGGTGAATTATACTTTTTTATTGAGCTCAATTCAGGTGAACTTCACCTCGCTACGAGGTAAGATTTACCTTTTTTGGATTCACCTTTTTTCTCGGTGAATTGTACCTTTTTTCCAACCTCGATTCAGGTAAATTTTACCTCGCTGTGAGGTGAGTTTCACCTCGAAGAGGTAGAAGTTACCTTTTTGGCTTTCACGAGCGTTCACCATTGCTAACTCGGTAAATTTTACCTTTTTATTATTTTCCGTGTACAATAGGAAGCTACTAGATATGAATATGAAGTCAGGTCTTCAGAGAAATCATGTTTTGGTTTTTGGTGAAATAATTAGACAATATCAAAACATATATGTACATATTCAAATGTATTTAATTTATGCATTTTATTTATTCCGAATTAAACATACAAAAATGAAACAAAGTATGGAACATTGATTATGGTAACGCCTGTTCGATCGAGAGGTACACGTGAACGAGATTTTACAAAATTGACAATAAAAACTTTTTACAACATGAAGCGGTATTCTCGAGAGGAAATTTCTGAACAAATTGAACAAAAAAAAAACATGTTAACGTTTGGTTTAGTGACGGCAGGCATATGGAGCATCTTCAGGATCTTCGCAGGTGAGCGATTCTTCGTTGAACACTTTTCCATCACCGCAAGTGATCAAACGAGGATGACCATCAACGCAGGTAATGAGACGGTGGCAATCTCCGGGAACGGCAAATCTGGGATAGGGCCAGAATCGGTGATTGATGGAGTTGGATGGAACCTCCGAGGGGCAGTTGAAACCAATGACGGCTTCGGGGCTGCATCCAGGCAACTGATCGGGCCATTGGCATCCGTGGATACGATGATCGTAGACCAGTCCAGGTTCGCAGTGTTCGGGATGAACTTCACCAAAGGCACATTTCGAGTAAGAGGTAGAACACTGGGCACTATCCGGGTAAATGCCGAACAGATATTCACAGCCCGGTGTAGAGATTGGCGTTTGGTCTGTGACAAATTTGCGAGGTCCACAATCTACCGCCCAGTTGTAGTTGCAATGATTATGAACTGCTCCTTTTCCATCGAACAAAAGTCCATTTTCGCATGTCTCCAGTGTTAGGGTTCCGTTCGTACAAAGGAAAAATTGATCACAATGATCCGGATGGAGATAGGCTTGCTCGCCGTAAGGCTCAGGGCATTGGGGAACAGCGGCTCCATTGGCTGAAAATGGATAAAAGGTAAGAACAAAAAATGTAAATAAATAAATAAATAAATAAAAATATAAATAAACGCATTTCTTCTTGTGGTATCGCTTTTCTCTAAATCCAATCTTGGATTTCAAGATGGCGACGAACAACGAAATTCGACTGCAACCCATGGTATCATTCCATCGGACATTCATAATTAATTCCTTTTTTATTTCGTTTAATAATTCTCATCGTACGCGTGTAATTGGTTGGCTTCTGAAAAAAACGTCAAATTTCAGCTATTTATATGGCTCTCATAAAACCGTTATAAAACTAATTAAAACATTTTTCTGACCATAATAAAGCTATTGAGCTTTGAATTGACTTGCAGCATCGAAGGGCACAAAACGACGCCATGTTGATAGATTTACATACAATGTCAAGTATTTGAACATATTTTTTCAGGTCTATTTTCAATCAATTCCATTATGTTTGCGATGTCATGTTTAACAATTATATTTATTGAAAATTGTTTTTCGCATAATATTTTTTATTTTATTTTTTTCCATTAAAATAAACATTTCTTTAAAATTTCGTTGATCTAATTCTAAAGATTTGACGAGGCGCGTTTGTTTTAAGATTCTATTTCATATACATTTTACCTAAATCTTGACTGGTAGTACAAAAGAGAGAGTAGGCGGTGACCCGATGGCATCGCACGTGTTTTTTTTTTGTTCGTTCCAGTGAAAATTATCATTTTTTTTTTATTTAAATAAAAATTTTGTGAAAAACTATTTAAAAATGCATTTAACGCGTAGACGGATGTGTGCACAATGATTGAAAATCGAAAGTTGCTCCTAAAAGCTTGTGTTTTTTATTTTAATGCTGCCTAAAATTTGCCTTGAGCGAATGTGTTGAAGCCTGTTTGTGTTCCTCTTGCTGGGTAAGAAAAAATAATATGTGCATTTAAGACAGTTGGGCCTAGAATTTGTTTTCTGGAGAAGTTAGGTAGGCTGTGCTCGAAAGTGGCGTGTTTTTTTTTGTGCTGGAAAATTTAATCTATTCGATGGATCAAAATGGATTTCAAAAGTTACTTCAAGGCCGGACCCTGAATATATAATACAAGAACTGGCATCGAGAAAACCTCAATCTACTTCCCGGAAAATCCTAAAAGCAGCTCGGATTGCTGTACAGAAATTTCAAAGGAGTTTTGCCTCGTTGTTTCAAGATCTGAAGTGGCAATAGGTTCCTTTATCCCTCATGGTTGTCAGCATCTCAAAACATTGGTAAACTCTTTCCATCTACTTAATTTGTTTATTTGTGAACATTATATTCCTTTATTCATCAATCCTATCTGTCAAGTAGGATTTCCCATCAAAACGATTAACCCTTCCCTTTCCTGTCTGAAACAGCATCTACGACCCTACACGTAAGGGTCGTATGAGTTTTCTGCACCTGAAAAGTTCATTTAGCTGTTCAGACTATCCCTATATGATTACATGGATTACATTGACTTTCCACGGTATGCATTATGGTATACACTGATTCTCAATAACAACACTTGAAATAAGTATTGAATTCAGGTACTTATTTTGGTATCTTGTGTTTGATTATTAGTTGTACGTGGTTGTACCTCGTGTAGCAGCCAATGCAAGATGTGTGTAGTCGCCCTATGCTATGCTATGCAACTTTTCTAGATCACAATAATGCAATCATCATTCATCATGGTTGAAGGAAAAAAAAGAAGAAAAAAAAACTCGGAACAGGGAATGAAAAAAACCTAACATGTTTTATAAAAGCTTTGGTGATCAAAATGATACAGCATAATTCGATTTTATCGAAGATTTAAAAATGAGTCATGGTGACGTAGCCATTTTAGCTTTATTAGAGTTCTGATCAGAGGAGTGAACAGATCCCATCATGCTAAATATAGTTCCGATTCTAACATCCCGACGTCAGCTACGAAAGAATCATCTTGCAAAGTTGCAAAACGATTTTTTCTCCCTTACGAACAGAACGCCGAACGTGCCTGTAAATAAAAATCAGGCGTGCGATAATCCTCTCATTGCAGGTTTCAAAAAATTAAACGACTCTCCGAAGTTAGGATCACTTGAGAATCAGAAATGCCAATGTGCCTGATTTTTCAGGATTAGCCTGATTTTTCTAGGCTCAGCCTGACAACCTGATAGACCATTGGATTTATCTGATTTTTTGAAAATAAGCCTGATTTTACCTAGTTTTTACGAATGTATTGAAAAATGGGTTGTAAGGAACTGAACTGTATTAGATACCATTGCTGAATAAAAATGTGGATCGACGACAAAAAAAAAGATCATTACTTTGAGCGTAATTTCCGTTACTTTGACGTTTCCTGATTTTGATTTCACCAGTCCCTGATTTGGAAAAAAATGTTGCCAATGTGCCTGTTTTTTTAGGATTTGCCTGATTTTTGGAGAACAACCTGATAACATAATAAGCCTCCGTTTTTTTCCTGATTTTTGGTAACGAGCCTGATTTTCTATATCTAATTTTTTTTGAATATGATTGAAAATGGGTAGCACGGAACCTGTATTAAAGACATTGGTGTAGGTCAAAATGTGGATTGACTACCAAAAAAAGGTCTTCACTTCGACCGAAATTTCACTTAAACCATGTCTCCTCTTCTCATGCCTCTGAATTTAAAAAAAATTGGCAACCCCGCAAGTGATTTTTACTTCGTAGAATCGTTTAACTTTTCCGGAACGTGCAGTCAAAACATTTCACCGCACGGCTGACTTTTACTTGCAGGCACTAACGAGCCTATATTTACTATAGTCTCTTTAGCAGGCACGTTCGACGTTCTGTTCGTCAGGGAGAAAAAATCGTTTTGCAACTTTGCAAGATGATTCTTTCACAGCTGACGTCGGGCTGTTAGAATCGGTTTAAAGTCGTGCGCTGCATGCTACATGAAAGGATCTCTTTGAACCTCTGGTTCTGATGATATATACCTACAATGCGCTTTAGCTTTCTATGAAGATTGATGCTATAGCTCTAACGAAGTTCTGCTGATCATAATACAGCTAAAATTGTTACAGTTCTGTCATTTCTTTTCGGATCAGAAAAGCCCGATTAGCATTTGCGAGTCTCCGTAACATCTGGCGCTCACGAACGAAAATTCGAATCTTCAACTCAAACGTCAAATCCGTACTGTTGTACGGGTGCGAAACTTGGTGCACATATGCTGCAAGAATTTGTGAATCGCTGTTTGCGGAATATCATCCGCGCTTGGTGGCATCAAAAGGCACTTGATCGTCAACAGTGGACGTCTTTTATTAGCCGAAAAATCGTCGCGGATCATTCAGTAAGTAAGTATAACATCGAATATCTTTTTGGGGGTACGAGCTAGGTTCGTGATTTATACACATAAATGCTAGGTCAGGCAAATAGAAAGTTTGCTGCAGCATTTTTTACTTTTCGACAGAAAAATGAGCGCTTTTTGAAAAGATTTGTAATCGTTTATGAAAAAAAAATCGTGCCGGAACCAAACAAAATCAACAAAGCTGTTGTTTCATCGATGAAGCATGCTCAGTTTGGTGAAACTTGTAAACTTATCCAATGCAAAACTCTCTCAACAACTTAAAAAAAGTTTTAAGAATGGTCATTCTAATGAAACAAAATTTGAAGCCTGGCTCATTGGTCGGCGATTTAATCAGATCAATTTGACATTTGAGCGCTTTTTTGTTTTTTTCTTCTGTTTTCCATCCCTGGATAAAATGGAGTGCAAGAGCCAAGGAATATTTTTCATTCGAAATTATATTTTTTAGACTTTTGAGTACATCTCTGGTGGTTTTCAGTTGGAAAATGTTGTTTTTTCATACAAATTTCCATACAAAATTGAAAATTGTGCGCCCAATCAATTCATCTAAAATTTACAAAGATTTTTGGCTGTGAAAACAAACAAAAAAAATTATACAAAGTTTCCAGCGGCCTACTACCACATATTACCAATCCCAAAATAGGTTCTGTACTGGCTATTCAAAAAAAAGCTCAGCACTGACGATGGGATTATTTTACCAGTTTTATCTATCGATATCTATATGCAAGATTTATTTGTCGAGCGGTTCTTCAAATACCGAATGTCTTATGTTCGGAGGCGGACTGCTCGATTCATCCGTCTCTAAAATACCGGTTGAAGGTTGTACGACATTCGCCGCCGCGCCATTCACTAACTATAGGACACCACAACACCGGTTTGATCGAATGGAGTGTGGTGAGATTTTATCGGACTCTCTGCCATGGCCTGATGGGCGAGCAAGACAGTTCAAATGTTTAATGAATCGTAGCAAAGTGCACAGTTTTGTTTTCGACTATCCATCTTCGTTTGCAGTTGTTTTACGCAAGAATAGGTTTTGTTGCATCCAGTTTTCATTTTACTTTTTTTTCTGTTTTAGTCCACAGCTCATACAGCCATTTCGGACAAAGCGTTCGATCGATCGATTGTATAACAACTGACTATGCTCAATGACGCCCGATATATTTAGGTTCAAAAGTATTGATTAGCAGTGTTTTCAAGGTGCGAACTAGGAAAATTATTACTCAAATTGCATGCTATAGATTAAGTGTTTTAATGTGCATAGATGCATGACAGAGCCTATTTATTGCTTCACCTACTCCGGTCCTATTCGCAAAAAAGGCCTATGTGCGAGGAAAACACAGTTGATATAAATCTAAATTGTAAACTTATCAATCTAAATGTAAGTGATTGCGCTTGATAGTAAAATTTTTTGGCTGTCCATTCAGTTTACCCTTATTTGTCAACTACAAAATGGCACATAGGTCAAACATGTGCGTATGAAGTGTTTTCTAGAACAATGTAGTCCGATCAGAATCAAGCATAGAGCACAAAGCCCAGTTACTTTCAAATCTTGGGGTGTAGCCGGCCAACTAATGTAGCTAACCTTCGTCCTCGCGTTACGTAGAAATTTGCACAGCCTGACTGACTGATCTACTCCCTTCTAAATAGCAATCTGAGCGTGGCAAGACCTTGTAGAAGTAATGGTTATTATCAAAACAGAAGCAAAAAATGAACTACACGGGTCTACGGGCGGCCTTTCCTTCGCTCTCTCTATCTTTCTGTCCCGGTCGTCGTCATGTTGAGTGTTTTTGAACCAGTTTTTTGTAGGTAGAACACGCGAAAATCGATCCAGATCACGACATCCTCTGTGATTCGCTTGGAGTTGCGTTGAGTAACCGAAAACCCATGAGAAGTAGATTGGTACCGTCTAGTGGGGCTAACAAAAACCAAATGGCTTTGTTTCACTTCCTGGTTTGCTTACAGAATCGTTTGTTTAGTTTTTAAGGCCTAAGTGAGCAACTGAGCAAATAAGGTTCTGTTCTGAAAATTTCGAGCTTAAAACACACAACAAAACTTAAGACACCTTGTCGGCTTTACTCCTTATTACAGTTTACTACCAGTGAAACGTTACAGAGATTGACAAAAAATCACTTAGCAACTGTACGATGAAGATTGTCAAGGGCGGTACCGTTTAAAAGTTCATTAAATTAAAATGTCGTCATATGTAGTTGACTGAGATGGATTGTCCTATCTGAGACATTTAAGTTAAGCCGCATGCATTTCATAGCGTACTTTAAGCGCTCATTACAGAAAGCGAGGGAAATAAAATGAACAGAACAAAAGTTACTGCTTCTTTGACTCCTGGTGTACCTACTTTCCAATTTTTTTCAATAGAATAATTTCGCTTCTATCTTCTAGACCAGGTGTGTGAAACCTTTTAAACCGACGACGTGCCAAATTCAATTTTAAAATTGGCCGCACTTAGAATAGCATCTGTTTTTTTGCTTTATTGATAATGATCATTTGAATAGAGAAGTATTAGAAATAAAACGTTTTTTTTTTAAACTAGGACATATGTAAACACGTTTAACGAAACAAATAAAAAAAATGATAAATCAATCAAATACATTCCTACAAATGTTACTCTAAGTCAGTGGTTATTTTTGAACAATTTACTTTGTTTAACTAATTTGAATTTTATCGCAAACATTCGTTCAAAGACTTTATTTGCTCCACTTTTTTTTTGTCTCAATCAAAAATTTTCAAGACCCTTTCCAACCTTTCTTGATTAATCGGGTGTTGTATTGTTCTTCATTACTCCAGTCTTTGGAGCTCAATCACAGCAATAACTAAAAATAAGGAAAATATTTTTTCAATGGAAACTAGTTATTCCAGCGTTGGACATTGAATCTTCTTTGAAATTTATTGATGGAAGATATGCGTATTTCCGAAAAGTTTTTTCCTCTCGAAGTCCTTATTTTTTTCCCTATAGACAGTTAGGTGAATAAAATGGCTTTTTATTTAAAATTCTTTATAATGTTATTGAAGAAATCACAAAATATCTATAATTTTACAGATTCTTAAGCAATTTTCTCCAAAGAATCAAGGTTACAGTTTACATTCATGAAAATGTTTACAGATAACAAAGATTCTCAAATTTGAATTTCGATACTCCGGTGATATGATGATGATATTTTTAAAAAATCGTTGTTGAACACAATATCTAAAAATTTCAAAAAAGAAATTTAAGTTCTTTTAATTCAATGAGCCTGGAAAGTCTTAAACAATATCTGGACATCCCGGCCAGATTTGACTTATCTCGAATCTCAATTGGATTTATGGTCAAGCCTGGATATATAAAGAAAATCTGGAATAAACGATTATCAAAGTAAATAGTAAGCGATACTCGTCAGCCTTCTCCTCTACAGTGAAAAATACCCGAATACACCTAAGACACATCCCAAGCAACCAAAAGTCCCATTTCTACTTAAACGCGTGCCTCCAAAGTTCGAATTTCGCTGAACAAAGAAAATTGGTACCAAATTTTCTTGAATGCGAGCATGAAAGTTACAAAATGCTCCTCAAAAAGCATTTTTGTGTGTGACACGTCAATCGCATCATTCGTATTGAAGTTACAAAAAGGGCCTCAAATAGCCTTCTATGGACTTGAAGTTCCAAAATGTCCTTTTTGTGACATGTTAGTTGCTTCCATTCAGTATAAAACTTACAAATTTGGTATCATAGTCTTCTATGAACATGAAGTTTCAAAAAGTTCCTTAAATAGCCTTTTTGAGACATGTCCGCCATTTCATGAATATGAAATGTGAACGAACATCACCAAAGAGCGTATTATCAATAAATCATTTTTGTAGCTTGGAAATTGTTGAATTGTATAATTTATATTGAAATTTTGACTCAGAACAACTATTCGACCGTGACGTGAAACCGCTTTTCCGGACTTTTCGGAACTAGAAGTTAACCAATGCACTTGAAAATAAAAAATAAAAGTAGCAAACGGTCGCAAATTGAATTTCCTTCAAAACGGATGTAATTTGGACATTCAAAAGTTTATGTTGTTTGTGTTGTGATCGATTACTTTTGTGACGTGAATTCACGCTAAAATTGACCATTTTTGACTTCAGTACATACCACTTTAATTTCCTGTTCCTGTTGAACAAAGTTATGCCTCTCTGAAGACGCGAATTCACTCAGTTTGAACATAAAAAGGGTAGTGGGCTGAATTTACATCACGAAATTTCAAGTTATTCTGAAACATTCTTTAGAGCCTTCAAATTTTGTGTACACCTTTTAAAAAGTGATATTTTGTTATTCCGACTTTAAAATTTCAGTATTTTTTCATAACTTTTTCCTCATTTTGACTGGCACTTGAATAGCAAAATACTAAGGAATCATACGTAAAAATTGCTACTGTCTCTCACAGTCTTTATTTAAAGATTCTAAACGAAAAAAAATTATTTTTTCTTCTAGATTTTTGTTTTTTATTTGAAAATAACACACAAATCAAAAAATCAACTGAATTATGTTCGATTTGTAAAAATCCGACCATCTGCAGGGTCAACACAGCTTTCAGAGCATATTTCCGTTATAAAATTTTACAAAAAAAAAAACAATTTTGTTACGTGAATTCAATCATTCATTCGCGCTGTTGTAACTCAACTGGATTGCAGCAGATTTCTATAAAACTTTGTGTTTCAGAATTGTCTCATCATTTTCAAGGAAGATCTTATTTTTTTTGTTATACAATGTTAAAGTTTTCTCATAAAATTAAAAGGTTTTCTTTATTGTTACGTGAATTCACTCATTTGCGACTGTTTTCGTCCGCTTTTTAAAACAATCTCATTGGATATTTAAAAAAAATCTACTACACAATAAAGCAGTATTTGTTCTTTTCAAAACGTATTAAAAAAATTTCCAAAAAAACAACCCATATATTTTTTTGATTCAGGTAAAAGTTGTCAACATTTCTACTTTTTTCCATTAAAAATATAATTGTCAAAACTATATTAAATATGTCAAAATTTTTTGAATCTCTTTTTCATTGCTTTTGTGTGATTTGAATTATCAAAATTAATGAAAAGTTTGAGATTGTATCAAAACAATCTCAAACTTTTCACGCTTACGGATAGAAATCACTTGTGAGCGGTACAAGCGCGTGGAATGTATCCTAAGATGTTTTTCTTAAAACATAAAATTTTGAATTTACAACATAAGTTTTGAATATTTTATAAATTATCCTAAATTATTTGAATATTTTGGCCGACCGAATATGCGGTACATCTCTACTACGAACTAAACGAGCTATTTAATCTTGCCTTATAAAAACTTAGAAAAAAAGGCTGCTAAAGTAGGGAAAAAAAACATAACACATTTTATTTGAATGATTTTCGAACACTTTTGCGGAACGGATGGCAACCCTAGTATGAGTGCATAACAGTTGATTTCGAGAAAACACGCTTTGAAGTTTGTTGTTTGGTTGTTGTTAGTTTTCCATACATTTTTCGAAAATTTGTAATTGTCATTTAAGTATGAAAATAAAATTCTTAATATCTGAAAAAATCATCAAATGATCTTTAAACTGGCATCATTAATTCAAAATCGACGATTTTTGCCTTTATTTTCCTTTGTCTCTGAGGGCATCAAATGTATTTGATTAGTAAAATCATTCATTGTTATTGCAAGTATTCGAGAGCCAACAAAACTAGCGTTTTTCCCCAATTTTTAAAAAAATATTTTGCTGATCCGATTCTTCATATAACTTGATCTTTTACAGAGCTCGGAAAAATAATTACTTTTGCAGTACACTTAGAAATGCCATTATAAATTTGGAATTTAAAAGTAGTTACGAAAATTAGAAAAAAATATACAAAAAAAACTCCAATATTACGTTTTTGACTCCATTATTGCACCTACGTTTGTAAAAGAGAACAATGAATATATAAATTATTTCGGTTCATTAGCTCACTTTTTCAACCCCCTTAGGCTTAAAATATACACAGTGATTAAAGACGCATAGAAAACGTTACATCTCGTAGAAGTATCTGTATTACAGTAAAATAAGTTCCTTCAGAAAAATGAATGGTTTTGCTTCTAATAATAATATGGATTAAAATCCGGTCCGGTCCAGTTGCCCGGATATCGAGGAAAAGCACCTGGATTTTTCCCGGATTTATCCTCAATATAAACAAAAATCAAAACAGAAACTGAAATTTGCTGATGTGCCTCGATTAAAAGTAATTTTTTGTGTGTATATCATTAGCCTTTTTTCCTACCTAAATTTCGGTTGGATCTGCCCGGATATGTGTGGTTTTGGTTTTGAATTGAAAATTTGTAATCCTATGTCCAGATTTTGCTAGATTTTAGGTAAATATAAATTTACCCTGCCTGGATACGGTCAGAAAAAAAATCTTGAAAGCTTAATTGAGCTGAAACATCAAACATTCTACAGATTTAAAAATTTGACATCTTTAGATTATGAAATTTAGCAAGTTAGAAGAAATTTAAAAGATTTTCAGGCATTGTATAAACTTTAGAATTCATCAAATTCAAATGACACGGAACACATTGCCATCCAAGATTTTTGCTTTTTAGTACAACTCAAAATAAAGTTACAAAACCAGATCAATATACAGATCAGATCTTTCACAATTAAAAAAAATCTGTCTGTGATTGTGACTTACAAAGACAAAAACTTACCTGAGTTTACAGATACAGTGAGCGAAATAAGAAGTGAAAGCTAAGTATTTCATATTTGATTTATAAAAATCAGTTGATCAAAACTTATAAATTTAACTTAAATACTAAAATGTTGTCAATGTGAAAAAATATTCACAAATATTCGTGCCACATTAAAAAGACCACAAAAAACATTTCGTAATTCTGATAGAATGATTTTAAATGTTTTCAAACTAATCGTTATTTCATCAATTCAAAATAAAAATTTAATAATTTTATAAAAGAACTACAAAATGGGTCCTTTTTGGTTTAAAAAATTAACATGGATTGACTTATTCAATAACTTGTTTATAATTTCAAAATTTGTCATCAATTTGTCCTTATTCAAACGTTCGAAACCTTAAAGCGATCGCCATCCATTTATATCATGATTAAAACATAATCAAGGCTCTTGATGTTTCTGATCGAATGCGGGAATTCGTTACATGAATAATTCAATCAAAATTGCTTGAAAAATTCCTACATAAATATGATTTAGAACATCAATTCAAATATCATTTCGAGCTTTGAATTATGTGAGCGACAACTATAATAGATACAGCTGAAGATGGAAATCAAGTTTATACGATTGATTTCGAATGTATTGTAGTCATAATCACGTTTCAAAATTGTTGTTTCTTATTTCGCTAAAATGTTTAATTAAATAAAAAATATATTTCAGGAGTAAAGGCTATAAGCATAACACTAGTCAAAAGTTTTTCCTAATTATTTCCTTTCCCTCACATTCCCAACCAAATTTTTTTGCAAGGATGCAGAGGTGCTTGAAACTGGAAAAGTGCGGTTTACTGAAAAAAATCTAAGTTTTTGAATTTTAACCTGTTTTCCTGATTCAAAACCTGTTTGAACCTGATTCAAAATCAACCCAGATTATTTGTTCATCATTTCACGTCATTTTTATGAAGGAAGTAAGTAGTTTGGTAAAGAATTATAGCTCAAATATCAAATATCTTAGTTCTAGAAGAGAATCTCTTTAAACTCCTTTTTAATACCTTTGAAAACCTTTGGAATTCTTGAAAACTCCTTTAAATGCAGTTATCTATTCAAATAATTCGTAGAATCATTATTATTCACTTTTACACAGTAAATTTTCAGAAATAAACTTATTTTTGTTGAAAACACACAAATGGTACTATTTTTATTTCGCACCATTTTTTTCATATTTTCAGCCCTCAACGCCAGTTGCTACGTCCAAAAAAACAAACTTATGCTTGACTTATACAATTCAAAACAAACAGTAGAAGAAAATTTTGGTGATTTTCAATCATTCATACCTATTTGAACATGCAAAACACATAGTGGTACTATTCTTATTGCGCTCACTGTATTTGTCCTCAAACTGGCTAGAATTTGAATTTCAGAATTCGTCTAAGCCCCCTAGAAAACCACTGATCTATACAATATCCATTCATGCAATTTTTTTAAAATAATTAAAGTCATATGATCAAAATGTTTAGTGTAATACAGTGCCAAGTTGTTATTTTTGAAAATCAGTATAAATTCTTCAAGTTGATCATCTTTAAAAACTCATTTTAAAACTCTGGCGGGGTTGGGTTTCTAAAGTAACATTAGGTAACCCTGTGTAAGTTCTATTAGTTACTAAAAGAGTAATATGTTTGTGCAAGACAGCAAACCACTAAATCGGAACAGCCAATTATAGTTTCTAAAACCGACTGCCGCCCTAGTCTAGAACAGGCAGCAAGCAAACAATTCTTCCATTTTGATTCTTTCATGAATATGCTTTTACTAGATCATGTTTGCAAATATTTTTTTTTCATAATGAACGAGTTTTGTGTTCGATACATTATAAATTCAATTTTCAATCAGAATGACTCCTCAACTTTTGTCTGGAAGAACCAACAAAATCAATCAACTTTTTCTAAAGACCTGTACGCTAGTATGCAAATATAAGCGACAAACCCGAAAATATGTTTGCATCCAATCGATTCACAGTTTAAATAGCTCGCGTTGCCGAGCTAGGTAATAAAGTAACGACCGCCGGGCTTAATTTTGCAATTCAATTATACATTCATATCGCTGAACAACGATCGCAACTCTCAATATGAATGCAATCAAGCGAGTGCCGGAGGTGTGTGAGAAATAAGGTGCCGCTAATTTCATCACTTTATGCATTGGCTATTTCATCAAGCCATTCGGATCAGCACAGGTACTACGTTCCATTTCAATCGACGACGACGCGGGTCAGGATAGCCTTTTGATTTAGAACAAACAGTATCTTCGAAAGATCGCCTTGCACATTTAGTTTTTGGAACCAGCTTTAAGATAGGAAAACTTACCCAGTGCCATCAGCCCCATGCCGAGAATAATCCCGATGAACTGTTTCATCCTGAGGGACCTTAAGGAGGGATGTGTTCTCTATCTTTCGGGAACAATGGAACTCTCAAATCGCGATAACTACTGATCTCAAATGCAACAGGCCGCCACTACGAGGTAGCGTTCACAGTTGCCAAAACCACCAGAACACGTTGTCGGTTTGCCTTTTGGATCACTAATGTCTGGCCACAGAAACACTTCCAACTCGAGCCTTAACCCGTGGCTATGGCTACTATGACTACTACTAAATACGACAATCTTAACACGACACGAAACCGAGCAGGCGGGCGGACGGTCTGGGTCGGGCGAATAGCAACAGCAATAGTAGGAGGCAGTTTTACCTGTATAGATACCCGCAGAAGAAAAAAAATCGCTCTACTCAAAATCACTACCGCGATGTCCGATGGCTGTCTACAAATAAAGTCGTACCCAAAGTCTGTTGACCAGTTTTCAGCAATTTACCATTTAAAATTTTTCTTCTGTTTTGTGTTGGCGAATTTTTCGTCATCGTCATTCCCCGTCACTTCTACACATTTTTAGGGTGGAACATCCAACATAAAACACGTTTCAGAACGTCGTCGTCGTTTTAAATGTTCTGAATCGGATGTAGTACATACCTCACCTTGCACCTCGTTGGGTTATCGAGGAAAAGTTTGTGTTCCTCTATGCTTCGAACCAATTACATCCATTCGATCTACAATTCGTGATGCAATCCGTGATATAATTTCTTTTAGTTGGCATGGATAAAATTGGAGCAGTTTCATTCGGTGGTAAACTATTGGAATACACTGGTAATCATTAATTCATAAATTAGAATTCCTAATTTATAGAAAGAATTCGGAATGAGAGGTCAGAATAAGAATTCCGAAAGTCACCGCTCTAAGTTCAGCTCTTTGGTCAACTTAAATTTTGGTTTTTACTTCTATCTATTTTCAATTAACAAAAACCATGAATTCATAAGTGAATCAACTACCTAAATATGGTGAATTATTGAAGCTAAATTAAATTGAACCATTACCCTAACCGGTTCTAAGTATTCAGATGAATTGGATAGCTACTTTGCAAACCACTGCACTGTTGTTGCTTATATGAAACAAAAATTAAAAAAAAGCGACACATGGATACGAGAAAGAACGGTCGAAATGCCAATTTCGAGGTCTTCAATGAGCTGTTTTTTTGCTCCATAAAATCACTATGCTCACTTTGCCACGATTCATTAAACTCTTTACGTGAGAATAACCGAAATAAAAACAATCGTAATTTTATAAGATTTCTTCAGTTAAATGTGAGAGGCCTAAATGATCGCACCAAAATGGATTTTATTAAAATATTCCTAGAGCAATTCCCTGTACCAGTAGATGTTTTGGTCCTGGGGGAGACATGGTTGAAAGATGAAAGAAAATATCTAGCAACAGTTAATGGATACCGCAGTTTTCATTCATGTCGTCCTGAATCGAGCAGCGGAGGACTTGCAATTCTTATTAAAGATTCGCTCATAGTATCAGAGATTCAAAATGTACACGATGATGGCTTTCATTACATACATTTGCGCATTGAACCTGGGGGCTCACCAATCGAATTCCATGCAGTTTACCGACCCCCTTCTCAAGATCCACGTATCTTTTTTGAAAAACTAGACTCCATACTCACATCTTTGAAGCCTCACTCCCAATTATTGATGCTTGGCGATGTCAACATTCCAGTTAATAAAACAAACTGTCCGGTAGTCGAGCGATACTTAGATCTTCTGAGATGCTACGGCTGCCAAGTCTCCAACACAAATATAACCCGTCCAGCAAGCTGCAACATTCTTGACCACGTTGTGTGCTCAGATTCGATAGCCGAAAAAACCTTAAACGAAACAGCAGCACTCGATATAAGCGATCATAGCCTAGTGTTGACTACAATAAATTTAAAAAAACCAATAGCTTATCGAAAACTAGAAAAGGTTATTGTCCAGCATGAACAGATCAATGAGGCCTTCCAAACCGAGATCCATAACATACAGGCGAACAGTCCCGCAGAAAAACTAGAAAAACTCTTATACAATCAACTGAAAGATAGATATTCCAAGACAGTATCTGCCGAAGTTAAAATCAGGGGTTACTGTCCATGGATGACACTAGATGTATGGAAGCTGATGCGGATTACGGAAAAAGCTTTTGCGCGATGTAAGAAGTACCCTACCAATGGCGACTTAAAGGAAATTCTGTTCCAGGTATCAAAACAACTTAATAGTGCTAAAGCTGCGGCGAAGAAGAGTTTTTATCACAAGGTTTTCCAGAAATCCACCCATAAGGAAATATGGAAAAACTTAAATAACCTGATAGGAGCAAATGAAACACAAACAGAGAGGATTAGGATTGAATTGAATGGAGTAATCACGGAGGAAGGGAAAGCAGTTGCCGATGCGTTCAACCATTACTTTTGTAGCATTGGAACTCAACTCGCAGCTACGATTCCTCGAAATGTTCAGAGTAGTGTAGAACATACCACTAGCAGTAACAGTATATACCTTCGACCAGCAACTGAGCAAGAAGTTATAATAAAAATCGGGAAGCTAGATCCTTCAAAAAGCCCGGGATCAGATGGAATTCCACCTCAGTTTGTTAAAACCAACCATCTTATTTTCGCACCTTTAATATGCGAAATTTTCAACCAATGTATTCAAAATGAAGAATTTCCGGAGTTCCTTAAGATAGCACGAGTTATACCTATCTTCAAAACAGGCAAGAAAACCGATTGTAGCAACTACCGCCCCATATCAGTACTTTCGGTTTTCAGCAAGATTTTGGAACAGCTTATAGCAGATCGTGTCTTGACATTTTTGAAGCACCATAGAATACTGTATAGTTACCAATACGGGTTCCGTGAAGGATCGAGTACTCTGACAGCTGCAACTGAACTGGTCGATACCATCCATGAAGCTTTTGACAATCGAAAGTTTTTAGGAGTCTTGTTTCTGGACTTAAAAAAAGCTTTCGATACGAATGACCACGCCATTATGCTTCGGAAACTGAGTGATCTTGGAATCAGAGGCAACGCGAATGCTCTTTTCGCCAGTTTTCTTGCCAATCGGAAGCAGTACGTGCAAACAAACCAGTCATCTAGTGACCTCGGAGACCTGTGTGTAGGAGTTCCCCAGGGCAGTAATCTAGGGCCACTTCTTTTCATTCTATATGTGAACGATTTGCACAAACTACGTTTGCATGGTAAGCCTAGGTTATTTGCTGACGATACATCGTTGTCATACGAGAACTCTGATGCTACGACAATAATTTGCCAGATGTCAACGGATCTAGAAAAGTTGAAAGCTTACTTCGATGTCAACCTTCTTTCACTTAACCTGGATAAGACCAAGTACGTTATCTTCAGCTCAACCAATCGGCTCTCTTCCTACCAGGGACAGCTTCAAGTTGATACAACTGTCATAGAGCAGGTGAAAACCTTTAAATACCTGGGTCTTCATTTCGATGAACGCTTGAGATGGGACACACATATTGATTGTCTCAGAAAAGACCTTAGTGCCATACACAGTATTATATGGAAGATATCTCGATTCGTACCTACTAAACAACTAGCTACCCTGTATCATGCATTTGTGCAATCCAAGTTGCAATACATGGTCTCTATTTGGGGAGCTGCAAGAAAAAATGACATCAAACCACTACAAGCTATGCAGAACCGATGCCTCAAAGCTGTGTACAAACGCCCCAGACTTTTTTCCACATACAATCTATTCCACGAAGCCCCTCCATCCATATTACCAATAGCCGCATTACGCGAACTTCAAAGCGTAATTCAAATCCACAATAAGCTACACAACCCACTTTTCCACCACAACCAACAAATCCAGCAGCTAAATCACCGATTTCCCACAAGGTCAAGAGGAAATCTGATACATAGAAGAGCTAATACAGAAAAAATGAAGAAATCTCCAAACTACTTCAGCAAAATTAAGTATAATGCTCTACCAGCGTACTTGAAAGTCATATCAAACAAAATAAGCTTTAAACGCCAAGTCAAAGCTTACCTAAAAACCAACTTAGCAAGCTACTTAGTATGATGGAGAAATAAAACCAACAAAACTGTGAACTAGGTGACACACAGCCCGTAAAAAGCCCCCTTAACAGAGTGTAATCTCACTGGGGGCCTTGCTTACTCAAGTTCCTCACTCGTATTATATCCGTCACTAATCTCCACAATATCACTATTTTCTGTATTTCCTTCTCTGCCAGCCACCTCCGACACAAAACCACCTGCCACGAAACCGCCCACCAACCCACCTCAACACCGCCTACCACGAAACCACCGACCACAACGAAAAGTTTACGAAAGAAGAAGAAATAGTGTAAAAAAAGAAAATTGTGTAATCCAAGAACTGTAAACCTTTATTTTTTGAAAAAAAAAGATGAATAAATGTGAGGAGGTTTTATGCCTTCGGGAGAATGGTTGGAGAACAAGACCAACTCCCGGGGGCTTTTCCCTGCTCAATTAAAAAAAAAAAAAAAAAATTGTCGAACCAAATTCTAAAATCAATCAACCAATGAACGTTACGAGGAAAGCTTCGGAAGTAGGTACATTAAATAAATAATATTTATACCTTTTCCCGATTGATTTACTTTTAAAATGCCGAGAAATTCTTACATTGACCAACTTTTTTTTTATGTACATTTTAGTACCTTGGAAGCAGTTGGCAACGCCGCGCCGATATGGTCTAGCTGATAGGCTGAAATTTTTGGGTTCGAATTCCATAAGTGGCCGACAGGTAAGATGTGTTTTCTCAAGAAACTGACTATATAATAAGAATGTTCAATCAGTTGCCAGCTGGCCAGGGGTATACACACGAGTGCGGAATACCTGTCGTAGATTCATAACACTGAAAATGTGATGAATTTTAAACGGTTGCGAAACTGATTGTCTCGTTTTCCACATAAGACTCACACATATATAAAACAAATTCATTACATGACAGTTCACACGAAGCCATGGTGTCGGGTATGCATTGAAGATCGGCCGAACTCCTGATCTTAAAGAATGCAATTCAGAGCATACGTTGGTGAAACTGCGGTGAATCCGTGCACCCATGGTGGATTACTTACATACATACATACATACATTTTAGTATATTGGAAGCAGTTAGTTTGTTTTCTTAAAACAGGATGGACCTTCGGAATAACTTAGTTTACCAGAGTTTTTCACGGTGTTACCTTTAAAAAGAAAAAAATCGGCATCTCTGGAAATTTGCCACATTATACAGTAGCCCCTCCGCTATCCAACGCACTATTCAACGAAATAACTGGCAACACTGTAGCAAATCATCAAAAGCAGGGAGGTGGCAATCTAGTTCTTCTTTCGAACAAGAATCTTTTTCTTTTTTTCTATCCATCGGGAGAGACGTTTATGGTTTTTTCCTCTCAAAGCAGTACGAAGTCTCAAAAGTCAAAATTTCAACCAATGAGAAATCAGAATGATTGATGTGTTAGTGTGCTATCAACCATACTTCTCTAGCATTTGACATTTAGTTCGGGTCCTTGACAGCAAAATGTCAGGTTTGTTATGGGCCCACAAAATCGTGGGCCCGTAATTTTGATGGTTGTCAAATTCAATGACAAAGGATAGGGATGCCATCTCCCTGATCAAAAGCACGGCAATAAAGAAATACATCTGTAAATCAGTTATTGTCCTTGGATGTCTTTTTATCTCTGGGCATTGATAAAGCAATAGATCTGAAACGTGTGAGAAATCATCCTAAAAATATACACCTCATAGAAATGCATGCACATATCAACAAAACACTTAAAACAAAAAGGAAACGTACAAACGACTGTACTTTGAAAAACTTCTGATTAATACCCCCCATACACATAACACACGACGTATTACAGGACACGACACAAAACGTTCTTACTTTACGGAAAAAAGGATATAAAGTTACCTTTTTGTCGACCGGTTTCGGGCTCGATGCTGCCCATCTACAGGACGATGTCCGACTGATTACACAAAAAATATAAATATAAATATAAATATAAAAATGAGTAATAACCCCCAAACTAAAATTTGGAAAAAAAATCTCTATTCTAATTCTATGAATATTTGGAACCCCTCCCTCCTTCCAGTGAGGAGTTTGAAAGTGGGGAAGGGGATACTTTACAATTATCAGCATAACTGGAAAACTAATCAAACAAATGGAACCAAATTTGGCGTGGGAAGGTATTTGATTACGAAAAATGTCTCTATGATATTTTGAGAACCCCCCGTTCTTCCAGTCGGAAAATCTTGAGGGAGATGGGTGCTCTCATACACTTTTTTACTTCATTCGGAAACTTACCCAACAAATGGTACGAAATTTGGCTTGGGAGGGTATTTGAGTCCAAGGAATGTTTCTGTGAATATTTGGTACTAATGCCTCCTTCCAGTTGGGTGATAAGAGGAGAGAGAAGGGCTTCTTTACAATTTTTCGCTTAACTCGAGAACTAATCGAGCATATGGAAATAACTTTGGGAAAGCATTTGGATACGTAAAATGGCTATTTGCTAATTTCAAACTTCTTTTTGCTACATTTGCTACATACATTTAGAGCAGACGTGACATACGATCATTTTGCATAAACCAAGAACTCATCTAACAAATGGAACCCCCTTCCTTCCATTAGGAGTAGAGGAAAGGGGGGGGGGGGGGTCATTCTCATTATTTGTATAATAATTCAAGAACGAATTGGTAAAATAAGTGTCCCGTGACGTTATTTTGTTACAAAAAATGTTTCTATGATAGTTTCAGACCCTCTCGCTGCTCCGAAGATTCCAAATATAAAAAATATTTCGGCATGAGTAACGAAGCAATGAACCAGAGTCATAAAGGTTTAAAACTCGAATTTAAATAAAAAGTTTATATGCTAATTTGTTTAGAAGAAACATTTTAATGATTTTTAAATTGAACTCAAAATTTTGTGCAAATAAATGAAAAGTTAAATAACTTGGTAGGTACCACAAATTTTAATAATTTTTGGAAGGTGCGGCAAAGCACACCGGGTCAGCTAGTCTAATATAAACGAGATGTTAAACTCTTTGTTCCTACAACTAACCATTGAAAACGAAGTTAATCTTACTGTCTTACTTAAAAAAAAGCTAAATCAAAGCAATCGAAATCCTTCTAATTCCACCACATTGGCTACCTAACGATGTGTAACGGTGATAAGAAGACGAATTTTTGTGCTGTGGGAGCCTAGAGTCAATTTAAACATTCACTGAAGAAAATATGAATCAATTTTGAAAGAACAGTGATTTTTTTTAAACTGTGAAATTCCTGGTCGGTTTGTTATGAACATCATTTTTGCGAGAAAACTTCAATCAAAGTGAAGAAAAAAGTACCACAAGTTAATGTGGGAGTGGTGAATGAAGTGCATTTTTGACAGATTTTGAGGGAAAAAACAGGCCTTCAATTATACTGACTTTTAATGATTGGGTTATGCAGTTAGAAAAGCCGTGGCAGAAAATGATGCCTTGGGAATAGCGGAAAAAGAAAATATGTGGTTTAAGACATTTATTTATTCAATTTTCTTCCCTGGAGGGAGAGCTAAAAGAATAATGTCGACTAAGTGGTTTGGATCTGGCTAGATAATGAAGATGAATGTTTTGAAATAGTTATGTAGAGGTTGTTCTCGTGGAAATTGATGTCTGCGCCTGCTTTGAAATATAGTACCGTTTGTTTTAAGAACTTCTAACTTGGAAGAATTCAATAAAATCATTGAAAAAAGTGTTTTTGATGTTTTGATTAAAAAATTAATTATGGTTTTGAGTTTTTAAGGGGAAACATTTGGGAATGCAAGAAACAAGTAATTTTTTTATGGTGTCATTAAACAGTGAGATTTTTTTTCGTTTCTTCATAAGTAGGGGAACATGCCCTATTATGCGCCACCTAAGTGAATCGCTGATTTTCTATGTATTCCACGTACAAATTGTGTTCAAAATGGGTGTAATCGTTGAAGAAAAGTGTTTTCTACAAATTCCTATGATTTTTCATTCCTTAAATTGCTATAGTTTCTTCAAAAACATGATTTTTTAAAACCATATTCAAAGCCACAGAACAAACCTGTGTTGCGAATACGCGCCGCTGTGTATTCAATACGCGCCTAGCAGCCGAACACACCCGAGAGCAGCCGAAGACCGAAAACACACCAATACTTACAGACACTTTGACTGAAAAGAAAATCAAAATGGACTAATAGAAATTTAACAAAAAATGAAAAATAGATTTTTTGGGCTGAATTAACGCTCAAAATATGGTTTTAGACTTTTTGTTCATTTTCAATGAAAATTGGCCTTTTTGAAAAATTAATGCTATTTTCAGCCTACTACGATTGGCGCATTATAAAGAGCGCATGGGCGCATGATAGAACATACCCATGAAAAGCATACCTTAGCGAGTTCAGTATGATTTTTTAGCATAAAACCATAATTTAGATTCTCCTCTATCGATGTGTCAGAAAATATTGTTTTATTCGTTTTTCTCTGCTTGGTGACACCTTATTGAAAGTCTTTTAAAATTTAGATCGAAATGAAGAAAAACCTAAATTGTGAAATTATCACGACACAGGGGCATTTTAAGGAAAAAATCATACTTGCCATGACCAATCACAGCATTTAAAACAAATTGGTAATATTTTGCAGGCTTAAAATGTTTCAGATTCTTCAAAACAAGAGTGGCGCGTATTAGCCACATGGGGCGTTATATGAACTTTTCCCCTAATGAAGTTTTCACACCTATGATTTCGGTAGCCAAGATTATTGCGACTTTTTCTTTGGTTGAGTCGTCGAAGCTTATTGAGTTTGATGTGCCAGTGCCTTGATTTCGATGGGGCAGGAGCTGTTCGCGAGGTGCTGTGGATGAGAGCGGGTGTGAGGCGTAAAACGGATTTATATTTATTTTTACGATCGGTCAAATGAGCAATGGAAGCGAAAAGTTATTCTTTCTCTCCTTAAGAAAAGCCCTTTAGAACTGTCAAAAGTTGGGTGAAATTATAGCTGCATCCCACTTGCACTAATGCGAAACCATCACCTAAATTCTTCAGCGCTTTCATCGCCTATTGACTATGAACATTTTCCTGATTGCTGCGATCTTTTTAAATCATTCAAAAAGAATGACGTACTGCAGTGCTGATGTTCACTTAAGGAAATGGAGATGTAAAAGTTTCCGTTATTTGCGGATAATTATCTTCAGCGGGGTAATCAAAGTTATGTATAATTGCAAAGCCGTACAACGTTTTTAATTTGTATAATGATTTTGAATCTTTAACTTTCGCTTTAAAAAGAATTGTCAATGGAAATATCCATTTCAATACAGTAGTTTTTCAATTTCATCACTGTTCGATTTTTTCGCTACTCGCCAAATTCATGCTCGATTTCATCACGGTTGTTTTTTCTATTTTATCAACCTTTTTTAATAAATATCAGAAATCATTCAGAAACCATTCCGAATATCCTAATATTCAATCAATATCATAGAACTCCTTTGTTCATGGTGATTTTATGGTTTATGGTGTGGTGTATGAGCATTCAATAATTTCAAAACCCATGATTTGTTTCTATTTTTACTGATATCATCATTCGAATTTAAAAAAAAATAACCACGTAAGCATTTCTACGTCAAACTAGGGTGATTTGCCAATCGTTGAACAGCTAAGCACATAAATTTGGTTTCTATGCAGTATTTCGGTCCTATAAATAGAATTCGTTCATATTTTTTGTCGAAGGTACTCATACAGGCTTGGTCAACAAGATCCAAAAGTTGAAATGCTCTAAAAAAGTGACATCGGAATTTAAAAAATCATTTAAAACATGCTGTTTTTGTCCAATAGTTGCACAGGCAAATTTGATGTCGTTCCTAATGTTGTCCGATTTTTTCCAATGGTTGCACATCTTAAAAGGCTTTCAAAGGCTCAGCCACCATGTAGTCTAAGTAGCTAATATTTGAAACGAAAGCTTTTTATGAGAACTTCTAGTTCAAATGCAATCCAATTTGAAGATGTCCCCTTTTGAAGAAGGTCGTCCATAAGATCCGTCCGATGCCCACTGGGGAAATTTGAACAAAAAATAATAATGATCCAAAACAAATCGAAGCCACGAGTTTCAGAGCCTGGAATAGTACATATCTTACGTGAAATTTTCTCAAAAATTCAAATCTGCCGTCAGACTAGACCGCACCTATATGAGTAGAGTGTTATTTGACCTTGTATACCCAGTAATAAGCTATTTCTTTATATGTTCTTGCAACATGAAATTTTAAATCATTCCATAAAACGAACTTAAAGGTTTTTGAACGCGTAATATATTTTAAAGGGACTATTTGTTGATGAAAGGATAAAGGACAAGATCTGTTTTGCCCACCTTTACCCTTATGAAGAAAATGTCATTTTTTTAATAATTGCATTTTATCTCACTAAGAAATTGTTTTATTTCAACATACTGAAAATCAATTTAAAGCTTAGAAATGCTCTCAGCAACGCCCAAAGCTTAAAACCATTCGACTGATTTATGACCAAGATATGCAGTTTTGTATAAGAGTTAGCGCTGATGTGGTCTAGTGGATAAGCTGGCGCGAGTCTGGTAACCCAGGCGTACTGGGTTCGATTCCCGGTATCGGCAAGAAAAACTTTTGGGTTCGAATCCCATAAGTTGCCGAGAGGTAAGATGTGTTTCATTGTATAAATAATTGTATATTTCAGAGGGAATGCATCTGGGGTAAATCTGAAGAGACTATTGCAAGCGGAGTGGATTGCCAACCATTGTAGGTCTCTGAAGATTGGATGCCTTCTCTCGACGAACCATCGGCCGTGAAAGCCTGAGAAGCAATTCGAAGGCCAAGCCACACAGACATAGGCTGGACCTTGCTACCGATGGGGGAACCATACATACATACAAGATATGCAGTTTTGTATAAGAATTAATTAATTGATTAAAAAATTTAGAACGCGAAAATGGGATAATTTGTAATAAATGTAACTCCTGTAGCATTTCATCAATCTTCATAAAACACTAGCTGACCCGGTAAACTTCATTTCACCTTTAAATAAACCAATGTAATAAATGTTTCATTTTCATTTTCACGTCCTTAACTTCATCGTGCTCGCGAATCGATTTTTATGAAAATCGTAACAAAATTTTATGTCTTCTGTCCCACTTAAAATTGATTTTGTTTGGTCCCCTGTCATAAAAAGTGAGATTCTTGAAACTATTATACAAACCATCTCTGACCCGAAAATCCCTCGGATACCAAAATTCACTTCATTCCGGCCGATTGTTTATACGTTGTTACAAAGAAAACACCTCCATTTTTATATTTAAGAAAAGAGATGTGAAGAAGAGATAATTTTGTATGGGGACCCCCCTTCCTCAAAAAGGGAGATTCTTAAAACTATCATACAAACCATCTCTGATCCGAAAAACTTTTACTTCATTCCGACCGACCGCTTCAAACAGATTTGGATTGAAAATATTCCATGAGATAAAATGGTATTTCAGATCTTCCAATCTGTAGATGCAGCAGACAGTTTCTAATTATGAGAAAAATTGGTAATGCAGAACAATCTTTAAATTATTTCCATGAAATTTTGAGTTGACGGTCGGGACGAAGAGCTAAAAAATAAATCTGATATAAAAGTAGTCCCTCAAAACCAAGACAGTTTAATTTCCTTGAGGCTACTTTTAAATTTTTCATGTAGTTTAATAAACTCAATACTTCCAATTGAAGATTTGACGATAAGAAAAATATAGTTTTTGAACCATGAAGAAATATTCGTCATAATTAGTTTTAAAATATTAGAATTTGTAAAATATCATTGATTTTTTTAAATCGTATTTAATGTGTCTTTAATTTAAGTTAAGTTCTTGTAAATCAACATTACGTGAAAATAATATGAAAATTCTGAGTGAAAAACGGTTGAACAGAGCACGGAAATCACTAAAATCACTTCTTAAACGTAGTTTTCAACTTATTTAGCAGAAAAAAATGTCATATTAAGGGGCCGTGATGTACATATGTGATGTACAATAATTGGACAAGAGAAGATTTATCGGACCAATTGTTGCACAATCCGATATTTTCTCTATTTCTATAGGGATCGTGATTTTTTTTTTAAATCATGGCTTTAAAATAGTCCAACATACGATTCATAAAGAAAACCGATGCGAAAAAAGTTTTGTTCTGACGTAAAACCTTATTTGCCATTGAAGGAATCTTAAGGTTTTGGTTAACAATTTGCACAAAAACCGCGCGAAAAAAACAAGAAAAAGTAAAACTGTCGTTATATGCCTAATTTTCAGCAGAAAATTTCGTAAAAAGCCTCATTTGATCAGTAAATATTCCAATAAACATGATTCAGCATAATTTTTGGGTAAAATTTGAAAGACGGCTGAAATATTGACAATTTAAGTCAACCTGTGCAACGATGGGGTAGAGGACAACGATTGGCAAATCACCCTATGTGTTGAGTTGGTGTTGTGGCCAGCGTTATTTGTGTTTGGTTAATCATTCTTGAAAGGAGATTGGTTTTATTTCAACGAAAATTTTCTTGAATAAGATAAAATTCCACTTGTCATATGCGATAGCGACTCCAAAACTTTTTTTTTCTGAAAACTATGGTAAAAGGGAATTTTTTTTATTTGCGAATGGTTTTATTAAGGCATTTTGCTTATAAAGTTTTTATGTGCCGGAATATTTTTTCTATGGTAAAGGGGGATGATCGACAAAATTATGTGAGGCTTTTGAAAGCAAAAACTTCTTTCGAGAAAATATGACTTCATAATTATAAGTCACACAAATTCGCTTGAATTTAAGGAAAGGTAAACTTTTCATATATTTTGAATAAGAGAAGTTGGTAAGAGATAGAACCACTGCTTTCAAAAAAAAAAAAAAAAAATGATCATTAGACTTACTCGATGATACACTTCAATGAGTTTCACACTATTAAATTGATGTTTTAAATGCTTTGGCTTTGAGGAGAAATCGTAAGATTGCTTCTAGTACTTCTAGACCTAGATACGTAGGTAACTTCTAGAAATGATAGATACAAACCCTACATTTTCGCCATTTTTACGGTTTCGCCATGTTTACGGTGACTTTTTTTTTAAAGAGATAACATTGAAAAACTACTGTACTGAAAACTAACATCGGGTATAGCATCACATCTTATTGTAAATAAGTCATTAAAACCATTCGAGTTTTTAACAGAACTCGAAAGGTTTTGTTTCTTCTTATGCTAATGCATTCATCTGTTCTTTTTCATTGGCAAGAGCGAATAAAGGCGCTATATCCTTGATCAACGACCAGAAATGAAAGTATACAAAAATTGTAAAAATTAAAATTTGAAAACTGTATTTAAAGTTAGAAATTTCTGAATTGTTTCACTTATTTGATCCTCATTTTTGTGATTTCTGTGTATAAAATAACTCATTTTCAGTTGCTGAAGAATGATCAGAGGCATACTTCTTTTATCAAGTTTTTACATATCGAGAAAATTTATGTTATGGACAGATATTGAAGTCTAATGAGTGTCTTTAAAGAAAAGCATTTTAGTTCAAGGATTCAAATGGCCTTCGAAGTTAATCAAGTTTTACGTTGTGAAAAAATCACAATTTTCAGATTTTCTTTTACAAAGCTATTCGTTTGTCAGAATGATTTTTTTTATTCAACACTAATAAACATGGAATGCTACCTTTAGGTTGCTTATCCAAGAGGTTAAAAACAGATGATGATAAATATCGGTTCATGTAGTTACAGGAAAATGAAAACAGCTTCTGTAAGACATAAACACAGTTTATAGCTGGATCGAGTTTTAAATGTTCAACCGCCAAACAGAACTTTTAAAAAAAAAAGAAACCGTAAAACGCCAAATTATTGACTAATTGTACTTACTTCTCGGTTTGAATCTAAATATTAATTCTTAACTTTGATTTTGAATAACGAGATGTATTTTTCGGCTTTCAGTCTTTTTAAATAGTGAAAACGACTAT
Source organism: Uranotaenia lowii (assembly GCF_029784155.1). Taxonomy (NCBI): domain Eukaryota; kingdom Metazoa; phylum Arthropoda; class Insecta; order Diptera; family Culicidae; genus Uranotaenia; species Uranotaenia lowii. The sequence goes on along the minus strand of NC_073691.1, from coordinate 97,129,580 downwards.
TTATTTAACGTTCCAACGTTTCAATCCATATAGGATCGTCATCAGGGACTGCAATGTTTATTGTGTGTGAACTAAATTATCAAAAATTCTTCACAAGATTATTTGATTCTTACCTAAAATGTGTCGTATTTCTTGTCAGGTTTGATTCGGCTGATCAGATAAAGCTGTCATTTGTTCTGTTACAATAATTTTTGTGATTAATTTTCGATTCTAGTGTTATGTAGTGTTATCTGACTTACTGTGTGAAAATTCGTACTTCCTCCTATATTTGGATTAAATTTTCACTGCTTCGATTTTTCACAGTCACCACTTTCCACTGTTTGTTTTACTTTGATCTGGTTCAGCTAGTGTATGCTATTGTTTACAGGTTGTTGTTGGATTCGTGTTTCTGTGTTGGTGTTTTTATGTTTTGAGTTTATTTTTCTTTTTGTGTGTTGAAGTGTTTTAAAAATGTTTGCGTATGTTGAATGTATGTTTTCGGTGTCTTTTTTTAGGTTTATCGCGTGCTTTGTTGTTTTTATATGGCAGCTCTCCAGGATCAGCAATTTGTTCTCGTTGTCACACCTGTCGATGATATCCGCTTTATCTATGTCGAACAGGTGATCCATAGCTATTTCGTGCTCCAATAATGCTGTCTGTTGGCGAAGTTGTTGTATTGCGTAGTCCTGTTTTGTGTATCCGATGTTCCATAGGCGCTTGAGTTCGTTAGTTTGAGTCCTGTGTTGTGAGATTCGTTGTTTTAATTTTCTCGTAGTACATCCTATGTAGCATGCTTCGCAGTTTTCTGCTTCCTGTGTTTCATCTGTTTTCCAATGTCCTTTGCATGTTATTTTGTATATGACGTTGGTTTGTTCATCGTGCGGCGTTTTGTCTTTTATGATCGGAAAGAGACACCCAATTGTTTTTACTTGCTTACTTGCTGTTCGTATATCAGCATACTCCGAACGCAATGTTTTGGTTATGTTGGCGGTAAGACCATCTATATTTGTGAGCGAACGTGTAATTTTGTTATCTTCCGCTACCATAGCTGTTTGGGTGTTATCCTTTTCATTGAGACGGTTTATGATCCCATTAATCAATCCAATCGGATAATCGTTCAACCTCAGGTTTGTTCGAATGATTTGGTTGATTTCGTTCTTGCTTGTTCGAGATGAAAAGAGTGAAACACGTTTAGCAAAATTGGTTGCAACGTTTAGCTTCTGATGAAGTGGATGGAAGGAACAGAAGTTTAAAAATCTACCAGACGCGATCGGTTTCATGTACCAGTCGGTGGTGATTTTTCCATCTTCGCATCTGTGTAACATCATGTCCAAAAAAGGTAGTGATTGTTCTTTTTCAACTTCAACAGTAAATTGTATATTATTATGTTGAGAGTTGAAAACTTTTTGAACGGATTCTATAGTGTGTTCGGGCAATATCAAAAATAAATCGTCAACATACTTTCGTATATGTGGGAGCGAGATGGCACTGTGTGCTGTTGCTGCATCGAGTAAATCGTCAACCACTATTTCGGCGATAGGTGAAGCAATAGGGCTCCCCATAGCTAGGCCTGTTTTTTGCTTATAGTAGGTTTGGTTGAAGCAAAAGAAACTACTGTTCACGCAGAATTCGATGGTTTCTAGAAATAAGTCGAGGCATATGGGGGTATGAAGTGTGATTTGGTCCCAATTGGCTATCACGCTTTTCCGTACGAGCTCTATTGGTATGGAAGTGAATAGAGCCACCACGTCAAACGATACCATCACGTGCCCGTCGGGTACTGTGATATTGTTGACGTAGGTACAAAATTCGAACGAGTTTTTAATTGCGTATTTTGATTTAATTGAACGCTGTAGGATCATTTGAATTTGAATAAGGAATTTTGAATTCTACATACAAAACAAACGATGAATAAAAAATCTGTAAAAAGAGCACATCTTTTTATTGTACGGTCAGTAACATAAGACTTTACACGGATAAAAAACTAGGTTAAACTAAATTGTACTAACTGTTTGTTAATTTAACATGAACTTCTTAGATCAACTTCAATAAACTGCTATAGTTTAAAACATCCATTTGATGATAATAATTGACCGCTTCTAGGATGTTTTTTTTTTTCAAAACTATCTATAGATGCTGATAATATGTCGTTCAATAACAATATATTACATGGTGATTTCCATCCTCATAAAATTGAAGAAAAAAAAATCATTGATCAGATTTGTCAGATGTGGCGTACCAGTCTTCGCTGAAATTGGAATAAAAAATGTAATTTTTTTTACTAAACTTGGAACAATATTGTGAATACTAACCATCCCGGAACATTCTCGGGATCGTCGCACTGTTTTGTGTCCTCGTTGAACACGAGACCCGCATCACACGATCCAGATCTCGGTTCGACACCATTCAAGCAAATGTAGAACTTGGAACAATCCTCAGGATGGGCATAGTTTGGATGCGTAATCATTTGACCATTTTTGTCCATCTTTTCATAATCTCTCGGGCACTGGAACCCATCCTGAAGCTTCTCTGTAAAAGAAAAATGGGAAATCAAATACTGCTTCCCTTTTTTGTGTGCCTTCTCGGGGCAGTTACAAGTACATATTCTTAAAAAATGTTATCGTAGGTATTTAATTTCAATTGCCGCCCACTTACTTCTGACATTTCCGCCGCAGTTTTTGCGGTCAGCCATATCCGGCCAAACGCATGTTCCTGTCTTCAGATTGAAGTACAATCCGGCCACGCAAGTCATTTCCAGCTCTCGCCCGTTGACGCAGTGATAGAAAATGTTGCAGATCTCTGGCTCCACATGAGGGAAGAATCCATTCTGCCGAGGACAGTTCCCGATTGGATTAGGGGGTTCTGGAATTGAAAAAAAAAAAGATATTTCGTTTGTTTACTCTTTGGAATTAGATATTCCGATATTGTGCAGACCAGAATTTACCTGCGACTTGTCGCAGAAACCAAAATAACCTAGCTTTGATAGTTTAAGATTTTCAAACTGTAAAAATTTTAAATTGTTGAACTTGGAAATTCTAGGTATTTTTTCGCGGATTTTAATCCTTATGAATGATTCATCCCAGAAAAATTCTAGGTATGAAAACGTTTAAATTGTTAGAATTATTACAAACTATCAACATTCCAAAACCTGCGCTACGCTTGTGGGCAATGGATGAAGGATTTCATTTTTGGGTGTAATGCCAAATGATTTAAAATGCATGTAAATATCTGGTGTTTCATTTTTCGGAATTCTGGTAGATTTTAAGGAATGTTGAACACGTTCGTAGCCACGCTCATTTTTGCAGTTTTACTAGCCTGGCCAAAAGAAATTTTCAGGGCGTGAAAGTAAACAGAGAGAGAACTGCTAGATTTGCAACGCGTAGAGAAATTGAGTGGTTACCATGTGTAAGAGAACGTGACCCGTTTTTGATGTGACGGGACCTTATATTCATTTGTTAGTTTTTACTTACTTACAAAAATTACAAAATTTAAAAAAAAAAATTAAATGCCAAAATTTTAGAAGTGAAATTATGACAAAAAGCACAAGAATAACAAATATGCTAATTTAAACAACAAAAACGTTTGACTGAAATGACAAACTTTTGACAACTTTTGTCATTCTGATATTTCAGTAATTTTCATGCCTGGTGTATTTTTTTATTTTTGTAATGTCTTGTCGCATAGGATCAAAGGGGTGTAAGTGCTCTAATGATAATTTCGATGAAACGTGCTTTCAATTGTCAAATTACTCGATTTTTCATATATTTTTCGAATTCGAGCAGTTCAATCGAACAAGTGTTAAAAAATTTATAAAAAATCTGAAATTTACACCAGATGTAGATTGAGATACGAAAAATCGATTGGTAAACTGAACTCAAAATTGAGGGATCAATTCGGATTCTATTCAAACAATTTTTGCTTTATACAGAATTAAAATCCGTTAATCTGGCTTCTAGTACCGTAATACGGGGTAAGATTTCTTTTTTCAATATTTTTCGATTATTTGTCTGTTAAGGGTCTCTATTTCAACGGTTTTAACGAGTTTTCTTGATAATAAAGGATACAAAAACCTTCATAATATTTACAAATGCTGCAGAAAACTGCCACAAACCAAATGAAACAAATAAAGTAAATATGTAAATAAACAGCAGTTAGAGCAAAACTCATGGAGAACTTGATTTCCACTGCTTATTTATCATCGAAGACGCTATTTGTTAACAAATTGCAGCCCAAGTATGAAAATTCTCGTTCTTTCATTTCTGCGAATGAACTATTCTTAGAGACATAACTCAAATGATATAAAATTAATCATGAAACTCTACAAAATTAAACACAGCACTTTCGGTGGCTCAAAATTTCTAAATTTGTAACTATTGGTCCAGTGAATTCTGAGATATATAACGCTGAATTTCGGGTTTTCTTTGTTTAGATTTCTTCGCGGTTCGCGGTCCTTTATGTGGTAAGGCCGACAACAATTAAAATCGAAAGATGGACAATGATGCTGCATAAATAAAGTGGCTAAATTTTTTAACATAAGTAATAAAATTTTAACTGCAAAAACAAATGAAATTATGCCTTCTTTCAATTCCCTAGGCCCTCGCATTATTGCCCTCATATTTTTTCCTTCAAAATTTGCCATTTGATAGGGTTTCTAGCCTTTTGTCCTAGACTTGCTTACTCTTGGAAAATGTCCCTGTTTTTTTTTTAAATATCAAAAATTTACCTCAAACTACAACAAGAATTACACGAAAACTATACTACTATATATATACTAACTCTTAAGTTAACTCTCTCATAAACCAACCTGTTTGCTTCAATTTTAACGCTTTGATTTCATCAGGAAGGGCGTTTGTTTGCCAACTTCGAAAAAAAAGGTATTTCGAGATTTTAAATAACATTTTCGATTACATTGGAAACTTTCATAAACAAACCAAGGTTTCCCCAATTTGATACTCAACTTAAAGGTTTTTAAACGTAGATAAAAGTTTTGAGACATTTTAACTTTAGGCTTAGTTATTGATGATTATGTGGAAAAATTTCGTGTTGATCAAAGTTACCCCGGTTTACGGTAAATCAAAATAGATTGATTCGTCAATATAATGACTTTCAATTTTCCCCCAATTCAAGCTAAATGACTTTTAAATTGCTGTAGTCCTAAATTTGGGCATTACATTAATGATTCACCGAATTTAAGACTGGGTGTTAGCAAAAGGTGTACAATCGGCATTATCATAAAGAGATATAAGATGAAAAACTATTGTTATTCAACGCTACTTGCACAGAGAACAGACGTACAAGCTAGCCCACGAAACTTGTGTAAAATTTCCAACGATCGTTTTCAACCAAACTTTGGTTTTTGGCTGGGCCCACAGATGTCTCCAAACACATCAAAGAGAACTGTAAAAACCAAACTGAGAAAAAAATTTTGGTCAGTTTTTAACAGGTCGTATGAACTGTTTGGCATGCTTCAAGAAAATTGCTGTTAAAGTTTTGTAACACTTTCATCCGGTTGCATAATGGAAAAATATCTATTTCCTTCAAGCTATAAGTGCTAAATTTTGGACAATGGGATGCAAAAATGATGCTTGAAAGTAACCCGCTTAGAGATGTCTAGAATCAGTACTGATGGGTCAGACTGATCTTCAAGATCATGACGATATCCACTCAAGAAGTGCCAAAATTTATTGGAAAACTGTAAGTACTACACCGGTACTTTTCATAGGAATTTTACTTATTGACTTTTTTCGGTGAGTGAAACAACTTTTTTTTTAAATTTACGTAACGTTTCGGGTTACTCTGGGAAAGTCTGATGATGGATGAAGAAAATTAACCCGAAACGTTACGTAAATTTAAAAAAAAAGTTGTTTCACTTACCGAAAAAAGTCAATATTTAAAGTCCGTATAAAACAAAAAAGGGGAATTCTGTCCAGCCAAAAGTAACCCTTATTGCATTTATCAAGCAATAAATTAAACCCGTCTATTTGAGAGCGGCATTAGTTAAGTTATTAATTAATTCGTATACAATTAAACTTTTTTGAAAACTTGAAAGTTTGATTTGTAACTTTTGAACGGTGCAATAGATGGCACTGTCAAGTCAATTTTCAACGTATTTTTTGGATGTCAGCATTTGAAATTTTACACACTTTTTTGAAGATTTTTTGTTCGAGCTTGTACGTCTGATCTCTGTGGTACTTGTAAATCAACTTGTAAATTGTCTGAAAAAATACGATAAAATTTATTTGTTTGTTTTTATAGGAATTACCTAACCCTCTAAAGTCTAAAACCCGGGACGGTTTTTACTAAGATCAACATAAAACCAAGGTCAACCATTATTTTCACTTACTTTTTACGCAAAACGTTTCAAAAGAACTAGAAATGAATCTATTTTTTGAAAAGCATGATAATTTTGGAATTCTTAGAAATCTTTTGTCCCGCTACATATTTTTTTCCTGTTTTAAAAAATATTGGCATTTAAGTCTTGGAGCTACAACCAAGGTTGCCGAAAAAATTTCCGTGTTTTTTTTTTAAATCTCGAATTCTGTGATTTGAATCTAAAATTCTGTGACTGTTTTCAGTGACATATTTTCATTATTTAGAGTAACAATAATAAGTCGACAGTGACATAAAAATTTATAATTTTGGAATTCTGTAAATTTAAGGAAAATTTTAAAAATTCTTTGATCTGTGAAACAGATTCTGAGATAAAATTTTGTGATAATAGATTTTTCTGTGATTTCGGCAACCTTGACTACAACCAGTCTGGATTGAAAATTTGAGAAAAAAAATTATCCTTAGTTAGGTAGAAGCGAAAGGCAGAGTGTGAGTAAAATGACAAAATTATTAAAAATGTAAATTTACCTCACCGATTTTTTTTGTAGAACAAAAGTTCTGTGAATGTTTCAGTGAAAAAATAGAGGTTAAGGGGGCTAACGTACACCATATGAAACAGCTCTTTCTATAAGTTTCATGTGCCTTCTGTTTGCGAGTTTTTTTAGTTTGTGATATGTTTATTAACCAAATTGGATGTTTAATGTATCCAATGTGTTCTTAACTGATGTTATTCAAAATATAATAAAAAGCACTAGCCGATAATTCAGCATTTCCTTCATTGAGTTTATGGTTAATGGGCAAAATTGACATAAAAGTGATAAAAAAAATATTTTTGTTTTTTTTTTAAAGGGCCAGAGATTAAAAAAACTTAAACTTGCTAAATACTGATAAGGAACTATGCTTCACAATTTGTATGGCACCGGATTGTTTTTCATATCTAAAGAGTTGTCACATCCACTCGAAAATTGTAACTTTGAGGCCACACGAGACATCCTTGCTCTACACAAAATACCCTCATTAAAATTACAGTTCTACGTACGCAATTCCTTCCTATCCTTGCAATCGACATTGTAGATTTGATCGCATTTGTTGGCCAGTTTGCTGTCGGGATTGAACACTAGCCCATCCGGGCACAATTTCTCGGTGACGCGTCCATCCCGGCACTGGTAGTATCGGTCGCATTGATAGGGATCTTCGAAGTCACCATCATCCTCGGGACAGGTGAATTCGAAGTACTCCTCATCGTTGTTGTTGTTGGCAGCATCTGATGGAATCATCGAGAAAACGAAACGAAAGCGAAAGCAAAGCAAAAGTCAGTTGAAATCGATCGAAGCATGTGGGAAGATATTATGCAAACCGTGCTATTAGGACCATGCGAGATGGATCGAGGGAAGGGGATAGGGTAGGCGTTTATGTAACCAGTTTGCTGGCACCTCGATTCCCAAGGTCAACCAGATAGCTCGGTTAGCGGTGATAGTGGTTTGGTGGATGCTGGGGTCCTGAGCTACTTACAGTTGCCTTGTGAAAAGACCAGAGCAACCAGGAAGAGTGATTTGTACATGGTGTTCAAATTTACTCGACTAGGATCTCTCTCACTTTGACTCCTGGGACACCGCTAGAATTGGGGGTCTTCTGAGGACCGATCGCAGCAAAAGTTTTTACTATACTAGCAGTTGCTTTTGATGAGACGCTTTCTTTTAGTTGATTTGGAAGCCCCTTCTCTGTTGGGCCTCCATGCGACATCACGTTTGGATGCTGTGCGTTGTACGATCTGACCACTCGCAAGCGCCAAACCTGTGAGCGAGCAGTAGAAGAGGTGCTGCAAGCCATGACAATTACATGCCGCGAATCGCTCCATTATGAGCTCCGTACACGTGGAAGTCATTTGACAACACTAAACTCGTCCTATTTGTCTGTCGGCACCACTTAACCAGCCCCGAAAAAACCCAATTGATCGTATACGTACTTCTTCATCCAGCGAGAAAAGTAGGCCTGCAGCAGAGGTAAACATCAACTTATGACCTTTGCGTAAAGTAAACAGAGTTTAAAAAAAACTGATAGTGATTGTAAAATTTGTCCGAAATAATATTTGTTGTTTGTTTGTTGTTGACTTTGCTCGTCAAATTGAAATACAAAAATCATTCACGAGAGCCGGGAAAATACAAGCCTATTTGCAAGGATTTTCACAGCTTCTAGAGAAATTCTTGAACCTCATTAGCATAAACAACTACCTGTGGAGGACTGTAAAACTTTCGCGTAACACCTTTCCTTTCTCAGCAGGAATGTCTGTCATATCGGAGCCGATTTTCATCCTTGGGTTTAAATACCGTTCACTAACTACTTTTAATAGCGGCACACATTAAGTTCCAGCCAGCCAGTCAGTTTAGTTTGCCACATAGCACATTCAGCTACAGTATTAAGTTGGTTGACTTGCGAAGTACCTAACTACCTTCTTAGATGTGACATTTGAAGTGATTCAGAACTTACGTTGGCATGCATTAGAGATTTGTGGGCAGCAGCAGACAGACTGCTGCAAATATCACTCCACTTCTGAAGGCAGGCATCCTACTACATACATCGGTATTTCTCTGCTCTGGTATGCTTCTGTTGGTTTTTGTTACTCTCGTTATTAGAGCTACAATTATGCAAACTGCGCGAACTGGACTGGACCGGTTTTTTTTCGTTTGTTTGTTTGTTTCGTTTCTCGGTTCATTGGTGATTTCATGTTTAATTTATTTTTCTGGTTCAAAATCTTTTTTTTCTTTTTCGAGTGCAATCACCTCAGCCAGATTGCACAGCAGAGCTCATTCAAATAAAAACGAGTTCTTTTATTTTTGATAATCTTTTTTTTAACAAACTACTCTACAATGCGACAAATTTTAACTGCATTTTTTGCAAAAAAAAAAAAAATAAAACTACCGATATTTTTTCGAAATTCAAATTGAATCCACCGTTCTCTCCATATAAAAATTAATTTGAAACGAGTTGGAAAAACTTTGAGTGTGAAGTTCAGCCATTTGCTACCGAAAGCTAAAATATTTTTTGCAATATTTTCAATTTTGTTTCTCAGGTGAAAATTACTAACTGACCTATTAAACGTTCACAGTGGGAAAAATTGTACTCAAAATAAAAAAAAAAACTAAAGGCACTGGTTTGAGGACATCCTGATCACAAGGTCCGGTGATTCAACTGCTACATAACTTTAACGATGCTTATTAACCCTAAAGGGTGATACGGTCAAAATTTGGTCAATATCAACTTGACGTATTTCTTTCAATTTTGCATTTAAAAAACCTGAACACCCCTCATTTTGAAGGTGTGTGTGTAAAATGTTGCTCCTATTTTGATTTTGGATTTCACTCTTCAGTTGTCAAAATGCCGTCCAAGGAAGAAGAGCAACGTATCAAAATTTTGCTCGCGCATCGCGAAAATCCGAGCTACTCGCACGCAAAGCTGTCAAAATCGTTAAAAGTTGCCAAATCAACCGTTACAAATGTAATTAAAGTGTTTGGGGAACGTTTGTCGACAGCCAGGAAGTCTGGATTGGGGGGAAACCGAAAACCGGAAGCCGCTGAGACGACAAAGAGAGTTGCCGGTAGTTTCAAGCGAAACCCTAACCTCTCTCTCCGAGATGCCGCAAGCTGGGTGTATCGTCTACAACCGTGCATCGAGCCAAAAAAACGGGCCGGACTATCGACTTACAAGAAGGTAGTGACTCCAAATCGCGATAATAAACAAAATACGACGGCGCCTACGATCCCGTAGGCTGTCCACGACGATGCTGACGAAGTTTGACTGCGTGGTAATGGAAGACGAAACCTACGTCAAAGCCGACTACAAGCAGCTTCCGGGACAGGAGTTTTATACGGCAAAAGGAAGTGGAATGGTAACAGATATTTTCAAGCACATGAGACTGTCAAAGTTCGTGAAGAAATATCTGGTTTGGCAAGCCATCTGTACCTGTGGCTTGAAAAGCAGCATTTTCATAGCTTCCGGGACTGTCAACCAAGAAATTTACGTGAAAGAGTGTTTGAATAAACGTCTGCTGCCTTTCCTGAAGAAACACAGTTGTTCCGTACTGTTTTGGCCGGATTTGGCATCTTGCCATTACGGTAAAAAGGTCATGGAGAGGTACGCCGCCAAAAACGTGCAGGTGGTTCCCAAGGACAAGAACCCTCCCAACACGCCAGAGGTCCGCCCAATTGAAAAATACTGGGCTATTGTCAAGCGGAACCTAAAGAAGACCAAAAAAACTGCTAAGGACGAGCAGCAGCTCAAGGCAAACTGGCTTTCTGCGGCGAAGAAGGTGGCTGTACAAAATCTGATGGCAGGGATTAAGCGTAAGGCTCGGCAATTCGGATTTGGAAAAGCGGAAGCCTAACTGAATATTTTTCCTGAATTTTATACTAATTAAACCTGAAAAAGAAATTTAATTTGATGTTTCAAATCAACGATTTCATCGATCTACACGCGTTTTCCCTTGACCAAATTTTGATCGTATCACCCTTTATGACATTTCCCTGTAATTTAAAGTTCCCGGGAATCGGGAAATCTGACGATCCTTTTCTCGGCAATTCTCGAGATCCCCAGAAAAATTAAAAAAGAAAATTTCAACACTCTAATGCATACGAAACTATGTATATGGTATTTTTAAGGCATTAGTATTGTGAAACATTTCAAACTTTTTTAATGCCTTAAAAAAAATCAATTAGCAATTAAAAATCCAAGACCCGAAAACTAAGTACTTTAACCGACAAAATAGACTGTGTTACGATCGACTAGCTCAGGCGACTCGGACACTTAGGGAAGGCGCTGCTAAGGGATGGCTCAACAAAAGGTCACTAGGAAGAGGGACCGCGCCCAAGAAAATTCCCTCCCATAACCCTTTCGAGGTATATAAAGCATGGATCACTACAAATCTGGACGCACTATTTATTTTACCATAGTGCTCCTAGTTGTCGGATCTGAAATGTGTTGGCAGCACTTTGTAGAGGAATGTTTCTTCTACCAGTGCTGAAAATTTCATTACGATTCGTTTTGTTTCAAAAAAGTTACACGTGATGGAAGCCGCGAGATGAAAATAAATTTTGAACACCCACGTCAAAAACCCGACGTGGTCGGGTTAAAAAAATCGCGAAATCGTTAAAAATTGTCAAATCAACCGTGTGTAGCGTTCTCAAACGTTTCCGTGAGATGCGTACTATAGATCGGCAGGTTCATACCAAGCGTTATAGTGGACCTAAGAATCAGAAACTGCATTTGAAGGTGTTGAGAACGATCAAGGAAAGCACAGGGTAGTCGGACTATGACATTGCCAAGAAATTCAACGCCGACCGGTGCACCGTCAGCAGAATTCGTCTACGCGAAGGAATACGATCCTTTCGGATCAGTAAGCAACCAAACCGGACATTGAAGCAGAATTTAGTAGCCAAAGGACGTGCCCGCAAGTTATACAAGAAGATTCCAACGAAGTTCGACGGATGCATTCTCATGGATGACGAAACGTACGTGAATATGGATTTTGGGCAGCTTTCTGCCCAAAAATTATGTAAAGCCACTGCAGTGGTGCACTGCACTGGTCATGGTGATGTCCCCGGCAACTTCAAATTCGTTTTTGCTGATAAGTGTGCAAGAAAGTGTTTGATCTGGCAAGGTATTTGCAGCTGCGGACGAAAAATTCCGGTTTTTGTGAAAAACAAGACCATGGACTCCGAAATTTACAAGGAGGAATGCCTGAAAAACTTTTTTTTTCGTACATTAGATCTCACAAAGGACTAGTTAAGTTTTCGCTAGATTTGGCAAGCTGCCACTACAGCTAGGAGGTTCTACAGTGGTATTGGGCCAACGGGTGGATTTTGTCGAAAAGGACATCAACCCACCCAACTGCCCTCAATTCCGCTCTATCGAAAAATTTTGGGCAATTGTCAAGCAGAAGATGAAGAAGAATGGTAGGACGACTCGGGAAGCAACAGAGATGAAGAGATTGTGGAACAAAATGGCCGCTGAGGTCAGCGAATAGGGTGTTCAAACTATAATGAGTGATACTCAACCAAAAGTTCGAAAATTCATCAAAACAACAACGGAATAATTTTTTTTATTATTTTTCCTTAAAAGTGCAATAAAACCCTACATTTCAAGTACAAAACATTTTTATTTCGTTTACATAGCTCCGAGATAGACCCGTTTTAATGCGTCCAGATTTGTAGTGATCCATGCTTTAGGCTCGGAAGAAGTCAATTTGCATCGGAATTTAAATTTTACATTATTTTATGTCGGTTTTCTTTAAACAAACAAAAAACATTGTCACAGGATCTTCTGAGTCTCATCTGCCTGCACAGACCTTTACAAGATACTTTAGACAGATTGTCTTCCTGGGCTTTGGGGCTTGGGATTCTCTAAGAAACATATACCTGCTCAACCTAAGCTTCAACTCCTAGGCAGAACGGTCACTCAATCGTGGTGTTTAAGGTATCTTGTGGTTTGGTTTGATTCCAAGGATACCTGGAAAAAAAATGCCAACAAAGAATCAATTTTCTCCGATCAATCACTGGCACCTGGTGGGGAGCCCATCCAGAAGATCTTTTAAAATTGTATCGAACAACCATTCTCTCAGTGATGGAATATGGTAGCTTCTGTTTCCAGTCAGCTGTCAAATCTCACCTCATCAAACTCGAGCGTATCCAATACCGCTGTCTCCGAATCGCTCTGGGCTGCATGCCCTCAACACATAACATGAGTCTTGAAGTTTTGGCAGGAATACTCCCTCTTAAAGATCGATTCAATTTACTATCTCTCCGGTTTCTCATCAGGGGTGAGGTCATGAACAAATCGGTGATTGTGAATTTCGAAAGGTTACTTGAGCAAAATCTTCAAACTAGATTTATGTCTATATACCAAGTCCTTATGTCAATGCAGGTAAACCCTTCTCCGTATTCTCCAACTCGTGTTTGTAGCCCAGACTACGATGATTCTTCTGTCCAGTTTGAATTGTCTATGCAGCAGGAAATTCGTGGAATCCCGGTCTCGCATCGTCCTCTTCTAATTCCAGGAATTTTCGAAGCTAAATATAGACACGGCGATGTTGATAAAATGTATTTCGATCAAACGAATGGCAATGATTTTCTACAAGTTTCCCAATAAAAACGAATATTTTAAATTTCTATTCCATCAATAAAAAGAATCTGTGGAAGATAACGATCACGCTGTATGGAAATATCTTCGAAAATCCTAATTATCTAAAGATTTCTGCTTCTGTGAATTATTTGTGCAGAACAGTAAAACAAACGAGCTTTTATTTCTTGTACGAATATTTATTAAGAAAAAACCATGTTTAAGACTCTATTCGTGCGTCCTATCTAAACCGTTTAGGTGAATATCACATTTAACTTGACAATATTTGGGGATGGAGAACTCACTAAAAACTCATTTAAAGATGAGGATACATTATTTCTGTTTAGAATTTTATTACCAACTCAGGTGTTTAAACCAAATTGTTATTTTTGAACTTTCAAATAAGTAATCAAAAGTATTTCTCTTCGGCAGCAATAAACGCGTGTTTTCATGAAAAAAAAAATGAATCAATAAAAGCTTGTAACTAAATAATGATAAATCAACTAAATAATAAAATTAACAAGTTAATATAAAAAAGAACGGAAATTTTGAATTCAATTAAGAAAGAGAAGGAAACAATTAGTTAACAGTCAAATGAAATAGAAATATAGAAGCTAGAAGCTAAAAGGGTGAACGTTTTTTTTTAAAGACCAATCAATTCTACGCACTCCTTAGAAAAAGATGGATTGGACAAAAAAGACAGATATTTTTTTTAAAGAGATGAATTAGAAGAAAATTATTTGAATGCAATCCAAAAAACATTTAAAATAAAAAAAATGTACTTGAGAAAAGAAAAAAAATTACAAAACCAACAATCAGAACATTAATCAGAGAACGCGAAACAAAATTCTATTTAAATAAGAAAGAATTACAGGATAACAGAAAACGTGGATAATGAAAAAGAATGTTCATTTCAGTTTTTCCTTTACTTGAAGGAAACAAAACAAGCTGCAATAAAATAGAGATAAAACAATGACGAGTTTTGTCAATGTTTTATATACAGAGATAAAAATTAAAAAAAAAAAGGAAAGTTTGAAAAGTTTAAAAACTTCTAAAGACAGTAGCTCATTACTATTGGTTGGACTGTAGTGTAATGATTGATATTGATCAATGAGACAAACTGAACTGGCAAACAAATTTAGTTTTCGTTAAAATTTGTCGTTTCAACTCATATCGTCCATCGCTTTATGTCTATAACTAGTTCCACTTAATGCAATACAGCTAATAAGTTTTAAGCTGACTTCATGGTGTTGATCTCGAGATTTTATGCTCAGTAAACAGAACAATAGAGAGATAAAGAAATACAAAGAGAGAGATATATAGAGAAATACAAGAAAATTAATTAAATTAATTAATAAAAAAAGAGCGGAATACAAAAGAGAGAGAGAGGACTTAGATAAAAACAAAAAGGACAAAAATAGGTGAGATAGCGAAAAATTTCTGGAAAGAGACAGAAAATGACAGTAATTAAAATTGAGAAAGAATTGAAAAAATAAAAAGGAAAACTAATAAGAGAGAAATCGGGACAGAAAAAATGGGAATAACACAAGGACAGAGAAAGGAAGAAGAAAGTTAGGAAAAAGACGAAATTAGAAAAAAAATATGAGAAAAACATAAAGAAACAAGAGACTGAATAAGAGAAAGGAGCAAAAAAAAGAAAACTCAATACAATAAGAGATAGAAAGAAGCCAAAGATATTAGAGAAAAATATGTAAAAACAATGTAGAAGAAGGTAGAACAAGAAGAAATAGATAGATAGAGAAAATGAGAGTAGTTAAGGGAAATGGATAGGAACAACAAAGAATAATATAGGGCAGAAATAGATAGCTTGAGATAGCAAAAGGAATAGGATAGAGGGACGAACGTAAAGGTAAATCAAGTCAGGAAGGCTTAGATATGGAAACATGTATCGCTGTCAATATTGGTAGGTATTAAGAAAAAAAAATCCGTCATAAATCGCATTTAAAAAGATGTTGCTCTTCAGATATTCTTATAAAAAGTTGAGAATCGAAGAATTGACCAAAGAGAGGAGATGGAATGTGGGAAAAATAATAACAAACATTTAGGAATGACAGAAAAAATTAGATAGTAAAAGAGCTATATAGAAGAACAAAATAAAAGCAGAAGGAATCCAGAAAATGAGAAACAAAGGAAGCAAAAATAGAAACAAATAAAAAGAAGGAAATCACAGAAAGAGAAGTAATAAGTTGAATACATAGGAACAAAAAGAGCAAGTCACGAGAATTTTGATAATGCCGAAAAAGAAAAAGAGAAAGAGAGGAAGAGAGGAAGAAAGAAAGAGAGAAACAGAGAAAGACAAAAAGAGAGAAACAGAGAAACAGAGAAATAAAAGGAGAGAAGAAGAGAAAGGGTGAAAGAAAGAGAGAGAAGAAGAGAGAAAGAGAGAGAAGAAGAGAGAAAGAGAGAGAAAAAGAGAGAAAGAGAGAAACAGAGAAAGAGAGAAAAAGAGAAAGAGAGAAAAAGAGAAAGTGAGAAAAAGAGAAAGAGATAAAAAGAGAAAGAGAGGAGGAGAACAAGAGAGAAAGATAGAAAGAGAGAAAGAAGGAAAGAGAGAAAGAGAGAAAGATTGAATGAAAGAGAGAGAGAGAAAGAGAGAAAAAGATAAAGAGAGAAAGAGAGAAAGAGAGAAAGAGAGAAAAAGAGGAAGAGAGAAAGAGAGAAAAAGAGAAAGAGAGAAAGAGAGAAAGAGAGAAAAAAAAGAGATAAAGAGAGATAGAGAGAAAGACAGAAAGGCAGAAAGACAGAAAGAGAGAAAGAGAGAAAGAGAGAAAGGAGAAAGGAGAAAGAGAGAAAGAGAGAAAGAGAGAAAGAGAGAAAGAAAGAAAGAGAGAAAGAGAAAAAGAGAGAAAGAGAGAAAGAGAGAAACAGAGAAACAGAGAAAGAGAGAAACAGAGAAAGAGAGAAACAGAGAAAGAGAGAAAGAGAGAAAGGGAGAAAAAGAGAAAGAGAGAAAGATAGAGGGAAAGGGAGAAAGAAATAAAGAAAGAGAGAAAGAGAGAAAGAGAGAAAGAGAGAAAGAGAAAATGAGAAAATAAGATAAAGAAAGAAAAAGAGAAAGAGAGAAATAGAGAAAGAGAGAAATATAGAAAGAGAGAAAGAGAGGAAGAGAGAAAGATATAAAGAGAGAAAGAGAACGAGAAAGAGAGAAACAGAGAAACAGAGAAAGAGAAAGAGAAAACGAGAAAGAGAGAAAGAGAGAAAGAGAGAAAGAGAGAAAGAGAGAAAGAGAGAAAGAGAGAAAGAGAGAAAGAGAGAAAGAGAGAAAGAGAGAAAGAGAGAAAGAGAGAAAGAGAGAAAGAGAAAGAGATAAAGAGAAAAAGAGAATGAAAGAACGAGATAAATAGAAGAAGAAAAAGACACGTACAAAAAAAATCAATTCAATTCACAGTAATATTTTAACGAAATAAAAATTTATGATGAAACGAGTATAAATTGAATGAAAAACAAAATGCGAGAAAAAGGAATAGATAGAATTTGTAAAAGATGGAAATACGATGAACGAAAAAGAGAGAGAGAGAGAGAGATCAAAGTTTGATACACAGATGGATAAAATATTGAAATGTGATAATAGTTTTGAAACAATCATTGAAAAGAAATGGAAACAGATCAGAAAGTACGAGAGAATAGATGAAAAAGATGAATAGTCTATGCAAGACGTATTAAAAAAAGACTAGAAAATTTGAGGATGTAAAAATATAACGTTTCTATTAGAAATCCAATAAAATTGAATAGAAGAAAACGATAGAAATAAACAAACGAAGAAGAAGAAGATCAATTGTATAGGTAGATTGGTTGAGAATAATATTAATAAAATGAAGATCAGCTTATTTGGTAGATTGTGTATCAATTTAAACTAAAGTAAGGAAAAAATTGTATCGAGATGGAACTACTGAAATAGAGATAAAGGAGAGCAAGAGAGACCTAACTTTATTAAGGAAATGTATAGTTCAAATTCCAAATCCTAAAGAAAGGACATTGTAAGCGATAGAAAAAAGATTGAAAGGCATAACATGAAAAACAGTAAAATAAGACAGCGATAAAAACGGGTGAAGGCAGAAAGTGAGAAGAAGGGAGAGGTTAAAAAGAATGGAGTGAAAATACGAGCGGGAGAGGATATATACATAGATTGTCTTCGGAAGTTGGAATTTCACTCACTCATTTTCAAATCTGTAGCATTAGAAAGTTGAAGCGATTCAAAATTTAACTGTGTCATCAATGTAGAAGTTTATGAAAAAATCAAATTGTGTTAAAATCGATGGTTAAAATCGTTAATTTAAAATCTGTGTTTGGGTATCGTTTTGATTTTAAAATCTAGAATGATTTATAAAAGCCAGCAGCGACTGGAGACCTTAAGGTACGCTTTTTTGCTACCCTGCTATAAATTGAACAAAACATAACTAGAAATAAAATATAAAAATATATGGAGCTCAAATAAATCTTGTGGTTGATCTTGTTAAAGGATTTAAGATTCCGTAAAAAAGGAGAAAATGACGTTAATCGTATGGTATTGGTAGGATCGAAGAATAACTAAATAACCCATTGACTGAAGATTAAAAAAAAGGACAGTAAAGAGAGGAAGAAATGTATAAAAAGTTAATGCCATCAAATATAGATAAAAAAAATAGTCTTGGTAATATTCTATGGTGATTGCAGTTTTGAAATTCATGCCCCTATTCAATTTACTATATTTGATGGCGATCAAGAAAGATAAAGGGACTGTTCGAAGCAATAGTTATGACATGCACCGGGATGGTTCGATGAAAAAAGGTCACTGAGATAGATGATTTTTGATTAGTCAATAGAGAGAAAGAAAAGAGTTGATTGAGATTTTTTTAGAAGAATATGTTGTTGTTAATAGGATTTTGGGCTACAAATTAATGTTATTTTCGAGAAAACGCGCTTACTAACGCCAACGATCACAAACAATTCATTTGAATGAATTTTCACTTCCACTTCGTCTGAAAATGTTTCAAAGGCAAGGTTCATCAAGTCTCTTAGTATTGGAAATCTCCACTTATCCTATTATTTAAGCACATTCGGTGTACTCTTCTGTAGCGCTCATCTTCAGCTCAGTCTCGGTTGACGACCGTTGAGGAGGGAATTCACCTTCACTTAGCGGGTCTTCTTAACGTCTTCGTCCTTGTACCAGTCCTTGCTGAAATGGATTAGCAAAAAGCGTTAGTAGGAAGGTGAAAAAATAGCTAAAAAAATTTAAAATTTATACACAATAGAGTGTTTTGACATTTTTGTAACTGCATAAAATCATAGGAGCAAACGCCTGAAAATCTTGACTGGAAACCAGAAGTAAAAATAAAGTAGAAATCTAGTATGCCGTCGCTGCAGTTGATTTGTGCAAGTGAGGTTTGTTTCTAAACTCAACAGAAATGTGGACATTAGTTGAAAAAAAGGTAAACTAACCATTCGGGTACATTATCGGGATTGTCACACCGTTGAATGTCTTCGTTGTAGACCAAGCCAGCATCACACTGTCCCTGGCGAGGATCAACACCGTTCAGGCAGTAGTAGAACCGCGAGCAATCGGTCGGATGAGGATAGTTCGGGTGAGTGATGACCTGGCCATTTTTGTCGTACCTCGTTTCCTTGGGGCATTGGAAGCCGTCGTTGAGTTTCTCTGTGGGAATTAACATCAGGCATATTATTTCCCTTAATTGAACCTCAGTTCCATAAACTTACTGTTTCCATTGCTTCCACAGCCAGTCCGGGCAGCTACATCGGGCCACACACAGGTTCCGGATTTCTCGTCGAAGTGCAGCGAACCGGTGCAGGTCATTTCCAGCTCATCGCCATTGATGCAACTGTAGAAAATGTTACAGATCGCCGGATCGGGGTGACTGAAGAATCCATTCTTGCGAGGACAATATTCGGTAGTGCCTTGGGCTTCCTCTGAAAGCGTTTTGAAAAGCATAGCAAGGTTAGTTAGGTTAGAGAATTAAAAAAAAAAGTAGTAGTTTTTGAGAACACATTAAAATTAAAAATTTTCAAACACAAATTTCGATTTTTTTTAATCAAATTTTGATACTGAATGGTTTCTCAAAATTGATTATCACGGTGCTGTCGATTCCGGAAAATTTATTAACTATCTTGAATGATAACTTTAAATTTGAGCGAAAAATCCTACGAGATACTTTCTGAACAACCATTGATACATAGGGTACAAAAGAAATCTAGAACCAAGATCCGCACTTTGAAATCAGATTTGAAATTTAGGAGCAGGGCTAGAAACGGTCAGTAGCCAAAAATGTAAGCTATAATAGTGACTTCTTTTTTTTGTCTCTATTTTAACCCAAAAGTCACTATTATGGCTTACGTTTTTGGCTACTGAACGTTTCTAGCACAGAAGACGAATTTTTATCCAAAATTTGTAATACATAAACATTGAAAGGCGAAATTTTGTACACTGTAGACTATCGTAAATAATAATGAAATATTAAATTTGGCAATAAAATAGTCTTCAGGTTTATAAAGAAGATAAAAAACGAAAATGTTCTATCAAGAAATTGTTAAAAAAATGAGAGATTGCGGATACTTGATCACTTTTTTCCTATTTTCATCGTATCCATTTTGAAAAAATTTGATACTCGCCGTCTTTTATAGATTCTGAAAACATGTAATTCGAAATTTGTTTGCTCTAAAAATTAGAACGATACTTTATCCCGTTAATTAATAAAAAGTAGAGCAAAATAAGTGATTTTTTTTTCTAGTTAAAGAGACTTGATTCTGTCTCCTTCATTCATGGACGCTTCAATTTTGTCAACAATCAAGCAAATCGAAAGATAAAGACCCGGTAGGCTGTGCTCGAATGTAACGGGAGTGTTTGTTTTGCGCAAGAAAATTGTATTTTTCTCGTATCAAATTGGACCTTTAAATTTGTTTCAAGAACGGGCCCCGAACAATTTTCACTAGGAGTGCCCCGAAGAAATACACCAAATCTACTTTCCGAAGAATCCTGAATGCAGCTCGTAGCACTATCTAAGGATTTAAAAGGAATATTGCCTTAGAGCAAGTTCACTGGTGTTGGGAAAAAGTGGTAGAAATTTTGACATTTTTCAAGATCTTTGGGTTGGGGCTTGTGATATAGCACAGTTGGCAAGTCAGTTGCTCTCTGAGCCGATGTCCGTGAGTTCGAGCCCAAGAGTAAACATCGATCACAGTTGTACCGGATAAGTTTTTCAATGACTTGTCCGTCAACTTCATCGTTGATATAAGTCGCGAATGACATGAAGATGTTAAAACGACTATACTGCCCCTACTTTCATAACAGTCCCATATGCAAAAACAAGCAAGCGAGAAAATCAGCTTTTCCTGTTTTAGAATATATTTTGAAATTGTGACCACAACTTTCAGCATAAACGAAAAACATTTGATGGAATGTGTTCTAGGTTGTCATAATAAATCGTAAGACCTGAAATTTTCGAAATTGGGTCGTTGGTAAGGTCGGGACCACATTTTTTTTCGTTATGGGACTGTTATGCGAGCATATTTCAAACCTTTTTTAAATCTACTCGCATAACAGTCCCATACAGAATATGTTTTTCTCACCAAGCTTCTTTCTAAGACATAAAATTGATCATTTCTGAACCTTTAAAAACAATTTTCATTAAAAGAAACATACTTTTGGAAAAATATCGTGAATTCCGCACTGTAAGTTGAATCTTTTTACGATTTTTTATTGCATCTGATAGTTTTTCGCTTAGGAAGATTTTCCTTCCTTCTTACTGACCTGGCTTCGAAAACTAGGGTGCATAATTCGACATCAAGTGAGTTAAATCTTTTTTAAATGATACAAAGCAATAAATCAAAGACTATTTCGCTGAAAGAAGCATTGAAAAGTAACCAAATCCGTGGTATTTCACATATGGGACTGTTATGCGGGTATATTCCATATGGGACAGCCACAAGTTGATATTTTTTTCAAAATTTCTAGAACAAAATCTCTTTTTTTATTGTTTTATATTGAAGCCCTATGTTCAAAATGACGAACTGTCAGGTTAGATGAAAAATGACGAAAATTCATATGGGACTGTTATGCAAGTAGGGGCAGTATAATCGAAACAAAAAAAAAAAAAAGATCTTTGGGCGTTGTATTTTTTTACAGCACTTTTTCTATTTCAGCCGTATGTGATAGAAATATTGCTATTTTTGCATCACAGCATCCGAAACTACAACACGTGTTGTTAAAAAATTTGAAGGCTACAAATGAAGGATCTTGAAAATGTTTTTGCATGGCAAAATTTTCAAAATGTGCAAAAAGTGACAAAATTTCTACCACTTTTTCCCAACTCCAATGAACTTGCTCTTAGTCCTCAATCTTATTTGAGAAATTGGTGAGTCCGTTTCTTTTTATTCTACCGCGGGTGAATTTTACCGGTTTTTTTTTTAATTTTTATTAAATCATTAGAACCAGGATCGAAATTTTACTTTTTGGTTAAAAGCAGTAGCTGGACCTTGCTTAAACCTTATTCAGCATTAGGTTCTAAACATATAACTTGTTTTCAATCGGTCATCATTGAACTCATTTACATTTATCTGTTTTCAAATGTTGAAAGCAATTACATATATTTGATCCATGATTTTCTCAGTTGATTTTTCTTTAATAAATTTCAACCCTTCGTTTCATCAAGTAACAGTTTGGATGATGTTCAGTTGTATGAAAAAGTGAAAAACATTTTTCAAAAAGAGCAAAAATTTAAAGCAGAAAATCTAGACTCAACTATTAATATAAGAGTTTTACTTATAATTCACAGGAAATTGTGAAAAAAATATTAGTCTTAGATGATCGCACTAGTCGAAAGTGCCTCCTGATCATATCCTTTTACCCATACTTCCAACATTTTTTTTTTCGCTAGGATGCAGAGGTGACCTCGGTCCTAATGCACAAAATTAATCTTTCATTCCATTCTCTCTTTTCCATATTATCTATTGACTACTAGGAAGTGGTCGACGCCGGTTTTGATTATCAAAAAGAAAGCATACATATTGGGCATTCTGAATGTATTTACTGTCAATCACAGGCAACATTCTTTTGACCTTTGATAAAAATTGATGGCTTCGGTCAATCCCGAAGTAATTCTACTGAGCTACGCCGGCGATCATGGAATTCGAAATGTTTTAACCTTCAATAAAATTGAATAAATCAAATAAAAATTGAATGAATCAAATTATAAGAACATCGGATTATCAATTATTCAAAAAATTGTATGAATCATTTAGGGTTCAATGATTTAAGTTGGATGTGTGTAATCAATCAAGCTAAGCAAGCAAATCTAAAGATAAGAGGTAGACTGACGATCTTTTAATCATATTTTTTAAGTTCTCACTCTTTGATATAAAGAATTCTTAAAGTCTCTCTACAATCTCACAGTCATATAGCATACTTTCAAGCGAAAATTTATATTTTTTAAAGATGGCCAGTACGTTTTTTGGAGGATAAGCAAACTGATATTAAACAAGTTCATTTACTATCAAAATATTTCAAACTTTTTAAGTTTGAGAGCCACATTTCTTGACTCTCACTAGTGGTCAAGAGGTTAGCCTCCTAAAATCTCATGATAGATAGCGTGGGATCGATTCTCGGCTGTTTGATGAACTTTTTGTCAAATTTTCGATCACTTCCGTAATCAATTTAGCGATTGCAGGCTACTGCTGCTGAGCAAATGGCTACCTTTTTTAGAGCCAACATAAGCATGATATGTTCTATGGAATAGAACAATTTTAAACAATTTTTTTTTTGTTTTTATATGACCTACAGAAAAAAAACCCATTTTTTTTAAACTAAATTCATCAAAGTCGTAAAAGCCAGAATATGAGAAAGGGTGGTAAGAACATTTCAATGGAACATACAAATCCACGGACATCTTCGTAACTCGTCGAGCTGAGTCGATTAGTATAGATAAAGTGGGGTCTTGGACCCTTAATTAATGATAGCCCCTATGCTCTATGCCTTTCTGTAAGAAAGCCAAAATCCTAAACGTCATGCTCATGGTTAATATTTTACAAAATGAGTTCTGATAACACTAACATGTGGTATGTTTTCAATAAAATATACCGGCTTCATGAAGTAACTTTTTTTTGCCGTGAATCAAATAATTTTTATAGAATTTTGAACAGTAGTTTGCAAATCAAAATCATGTTTTCGTGTTGATAAACTTCTCCCAAAAGTAAATTAGAAACTCATGACTTCAAACACAACAAACACGAAAAATAATTAATTTTATTATATTTTTTTTTCTTATCGCTTTTAGCAGAAATTTATTGATTGGTTGATGATACCCAAACAGTTGTTAGGTACGTCATATGTTTATGTGATAGCCTATCAATATTTGATATTTGAACAAAAAATATCATATAAGTTAAACATTATTGAGTTCAAAGTTGAGTTAGTAGTTTATTTTGCATTTGCCAAGTCTTTGTTCTTGTTTACAAAACGTTTTTGATAATTGTTGAAAAAAATTAAAAATGATTGCTTTCAGATATTGATGTGATATCTGTTAAGAAAGTTTTAACAAAATCTTGATAAATATTTCAATTTCTTTCACATTCACCCTTTTCTCACAGCTTACATTAATAACGTCAAGTTAGTGCCAAAAACCAATCAAAAAACTACTTACGAAGCTCCAGACGATCGCCGCAGTCCACGTTGAAGGGTTGATCACATTTGTTGACGAGCTTGATGGTCGGATCGAAGACCAACCCATCGGGGCAGATCTTTTCCGTGGCTACCCCTTCGTCACATTCGTAGTATTTATCACACTGGATGGGATCCTCGAACTGGCCCCTGTTCTTCGGACACTTGAACTGGGCATCTGGTTGAGCGTGGTGGTTGAGTGCGAAAAATGGGGCAAGGTGAGCAACATTTCGTCGATGAAGGTTGGAAACCGAAAAAACGAGAAAAAAAAACACAAAGCCAAATATGAGCTGAGAGAGTGAGACTTAAAGTGTAGGTATGATAGCAATGGGTTTGAATTATGGAAAATTATGCCAAAATGTAGGCTGGTTGCATAATTTTCTCGTGTATTTCTTGAATGAAACGAACAGACAGCGAAGGCGAACCATATTGGGCATCGATTATGGAAATCTTGGTCGTCATTTGCATATCGCTAAATGATCGATTCCATGCTGCACTTTTCTGGGTGCGCTTTTGTCACGATTTGCTAGGTTTGTTTGAATTTGAACAAAAGAAGAAAACAAGTTTTTCAACTGTTACAAGGTTTTTGAGTTTCTGAGCGCGCCGCGATGTTAACCTTCAGCTTAGGCATATTTCTTAGGCAAAAGACTTACTCTGACATTCAACAAGCCACGAACCTGCTGCAGTGCGGTAAATGTTCTGCAATACACTGTTCAAAGCACAGATCAACCTTTTGGGTACACTAGATTTGTTCCACACCTATTATGTTAGTCCAAACTCACCGACTAACTGCTGCCGACTAAGTGAGGCGTGTTTGACCAAATGGTACCTTATTTTATAGCTTTTGAAGGCTGGTGGAAACAAAATACTGCTCTTAGGCGTACCAACCTAAACTAGTAACACAGCCCGCGGCTCAAATGGTAAACCGAAAGAAGGCCTTCGCTAAGAAAGATATGAGTTAGTATTCCTACAATTGGTGGTACAGTTTGTACACTGGTTTGTGCATACATTTTCAAATGACATATTCTTGTCATTTAGCCGGAAGATGATTTTCCGTTTTTCCATAGCATGCCTTGCTAAACAAATCTACAATGTTTCTTTTCGTTTTTTTTAACCGATTCGATTGACAGTCCATGCAATAATAAACACGATCGTTTTCACTTTCATTTTGCACTGTCATACGTTTATGAAATGGCCTTCTTTGAGACGGAATACAGAATAAACACGCAATCTCTATGAGCAGCCGAAGGAAATTTAAGCGGTAATTGAGTTGAATAAAAAAAGCACTGCAGAGCAACAATTATTTGAAAGTAAGAACAGCGGCGCTCCTTCACTCACGCAAACTGGTTCGTTCGCTCGCTCGTTATTAAGAAAAAGAAAGAAAAAAAAGTATTTCGGAATTGCACCGATCTTGGTAGATCACTTACTTGTAGCAGCAACCGCAAACGCCGCAACTAGAACAACAACCGACCTCAGTGCCATTCTGGAGCAAACTGGAGTCACACTTGGGCGCACCTGGTGATTTTGGTCCTCGGCACAATGAGGGACCACCTTTAAGAACCTGCTTAGAACCGGACCGTAGTTCTGGCTAGCGTGTTTGACGCTAGGTTTAGTGTTTACCCGTTATAAGTATAGATTTCCAGGCCAGATCGAACGCCCAGACAGCCCAAAAGTTGTCCGTATACTACCTCGTGACGGTGATGAGACTCTCACTTTTGTCGACTCCCTTCCTTGTTTGAGGTTTAGACAATCGGGGGTGGTACAGATACCTACGATGACGACCGGTGCTGGTGACGGGGAAAAAATACCGGGTTGGGCAACTGAATAAGAGGCCGCCCGATCGCTACACGGGGCCTGATCGAAGCCCCAAACAGAGCTAGCTCTTATTCCACGGCATCTACTGAAGGAAATCAAACTGGGTAGTAGAAAAACTGTACTCGCCTAATTTGTGGCCAGTTGGTTTAATGTGCACTGCAGAGATTAGCCAAAGTTACCAAAATTATCATTAACTTTAAACAGAAACAGTGTAAATAATGATTTTTAGGTTTTATCAAATATTTTATATAAATCTGACTTTATCTTTTTTACCTATATTTTTAAATTACCGCTACATAGGTGAATCAAGGTGTGTCCGAAGATAATTTTATTTTTCGAAAATTAGCAACGCCAAGTCCAAGTGTCTGAGTCCCAAAAGACAATAAAAGTGTTTTATTATTCTTCTTTTCTTTGTTCATGTTTTTAATCGTTTTCATATAAAAACATTAAAATGATCAAAACCATAACATAGTTGGGCCTACTATGGAGCAAAGAACGCAGAGATATCTGGAAAACAGGAACAGAAAGAAATGTGGACTACCAGTACTATAAGTTTCGAAAGGGCAGTCTTCAGCGGCTGGAAATGATTTATTTTGTACACAGAACTCACAAAAGCTTAGAAAAGTGGCATTTTTAAGAAGGTTATGTTATAAATAAAATGATTTTTAAATCTTAAGATTTATTATGATTCGTCAATTGTTTTGGATTCTTGAAAATGAAAAGAGAATCGGAAAGTATTAAAAGAACATAAAACCCTTCGAGGTCTCTTTAGAACTCGAAAGGTTTTTTTTTCAAAAATGTTATCCTTATAGTTCGAAGCTTTCAATCAGTTCAGTTGTGTCCAAATGGATACAATTATGTAAATTGCTGAACCAGAAAAAAATCTAGACAGTTCAGAGTAGAAACATCCTGACTCCAATCAATTTTAAATAGTTTCACAGTTTTAACTAAATCATTTTACCAAATTTGGGCGACGAAAGCACAGTGGCTATAATATTGATGAACAAAAACTTCCGTTTATTCTCAAAATCACTTTCCCCTACACTCAAAATAATTTTAAAAATTTTTCTACGAGATTTTTCACGTAAAATTAGATTTTGTTGCATCCTATCGATTCTACGTGAGTTTTGTGTAACCACAGAGTATCAAGGATGCCCTGGTAAAAGCTACTTTACTTTCACATAACTTACTCATGCATTTCACGTAAATTCCAAGTGGATGATAGTGGTAATAAATTCTTATTCGAAAAGGGACTTCTTGTCAGTCAGCTTAATTGTTTTTTTGCTGTCGTCGGAAGTCGACCAGTAGACCACACTTGTCATCCTGCGGGGCCCTAGCACAATCAATGCAAATCCGAGCGTCGGCAGCGTAGAGGTAAGTGTATATGGATTTCCCGGTCGATAATTAATTCATTCTAAGCTGAGATTTGTGTTTGTTTCCAGCTTCGGAGAAAGCTTCTGGAAGCTTCGCCGAGTAGAAAAGGAAGGACCGTGAAAAGGAGCCGTCGGCATCGAAGAGACGATTCCAGTCAAGAAGATTTCATATTATATTGGGTAATATGCGCATTAAACTGGCCCACAACAAAAAAAAATCCTTTTATTCCACGCGGCACCCCCTAAATTTGTGCATTTAGGTGAAAAAATGACTTTCTGAAAGTTTCAGGTCATTTGGAAGAAGCACGAGCTGGCGCAAAGGACTTGAAATTTGTTTGGAGATTTTCAGCAAAATGTATGAAAAATCGACATACTTTCACTCTTGGTGTTCTAAAATATGTTACCAGTATGCTAGAAAGCTCAGAATTTCAGGAATTGTAGTTCAAACAATGACAAACAAGTTTGTACAAGATTATGATGCGATACGAGTAACATATTTTAGAACATAAAGAGTGAAAGAATGTCGATATTTCATACATTTTGCTGAAAATCTCCATACAAATTTCAAGTCCTTTGCGCCAGCTCGTGCTTCTTCCAAATGACCTGAAACTTTCAGAAAGTCATTTTTTCACTTAAATGCACCAATCTAGGGGGTGCCGCGTTGAAAAAAATGTTGTAAAAATCATCCCATACAAATTTGGGCCAGTCTAATGCGCATATAACCGATTGACGATATGGCTTGAGATTCAGCAATCAGTATAGTTTGAGGAGAATACGCTTTTAAAACATAGCATGAAAAAATTTCATGGTTATATACAGTCAAAAAAAGTTAAAAATTCAAACAAGATTTGAGATTTTTGTCAGTTTTGTTAAAATATATTGAACTTTAATTATCGTGCGTACAGAATGTGTAAACAAAAATGTTAATGGTTTTTCTTTTTTATTCACCTTGAAATCCAAAATTCAACAAATTTAAGCCTTTGCAAAGTTGTAAATGATCAGATATTGGAATAAGAGACAGATTTTGAATGCCCATATCAGGCAGGTTAAATGCCTATATCAAGAAAAACCAGATAAGTCTTTTAATTTTTTTTACTTTTTATCATTGAAACATTAAATTTACGCCCTACTCACAATCTTAGAGTGAAAATAGAAGAGCTTAATACTGATCCGATAAAAGTATGATATGAACCAAATATTACTGACTATATTATTATTATTATTAACATTTATTCATCTGACATCCTTGTCTCCATGAAGCTTAAAACTAACACTCCCTTTCGCTATGCTCTTAAACTATTAAAATGCTTGATTTTTGATAAGATTCACTAGATTTGAAAGCGATTCTGAAGATCTTATTGGAGTCTTGAAGACGCCGGTAGAAACCTTAAAGTCGTTTAACTCGGAAAACCAGTTGAATATTTTGCACATAGCACGCAGCGGTTCGTTTTGACCATAAATGGTTCGTTGGTATTCGATCTGAAGAAACTCGTACCTCCTTAATACCCTGGGTCGGATATTCAGATATATGAGACGTAGAAGTTCTGGGGAATCGATGTCGCCATCGATGATTTTCTTAATAAAAATGGCGCGGGCGGTCAGTCTTCTTTCCAAGAGTGTTTCCATTCCAAGCAGGCGGCACCGGTGGTGGTAGTCAGTGAGCTCTTGTGGCTGGTTCCACGGGAGGAAACGGAGTGCGTATTTGACAAATCTAGATTGAACGGCTTCAATTCTTTTGGACCAATAGGCAGTATGTGGGCTCCAGACTATCGATGCAGTTTCTAGGATTGATCTCATTAAAGAAAAATACAGGGATCTGAGGCAGTAGCAATCCCGAGATTCTTTTGAGATCCGAGTCATGAATCCAAGGTTCCTATTCGCTTTCGAGATTATGTAACTGTAGTGATCACGAAAAGTGAGTGGTTCGTCGAGTATAACTCCCAAATCTTTGAGACTAGAGACCCTCACAATGGGTGTACCGCTGATGTTATAGTTCCATGTTATAGGGTTGACTCTTCTGCTAAACGAAATAACAGCACATTTCTCCACGCTTATGCAAAGATTGTTGTTCTGACACCAGTTATTGAAGAGGTCGATGAAGTTCTGAAATCGTAAACAGTCGTGTTCTTTCTCAATCGGGGCAAGAATTTTTAGGTCATCAGCGTATGCTAATCTGGAATCAGCAGGTAGAGCTATTAGCACGTCGTTGAAAAATATTGAGAATAGTAGAGGGCCAAGATTGCTGCCTTGGGGTACGCCTGAACAGTTTCTGAATACTGATGATTCGCTGAAACCCAGTCTCACCGACACGTTTCTCTGAGTGAGATAAGATTCCATCCAATTGACGAAAGAAGTTGCTAGTCCCAGTCGATCCAATTTTGCAAGTAGTATCATGAAGTTCATACGATCAAAAGCTGCCTTCAGATCTGTATATACAGTATCAATTTGAAGTGCCCGTTCCATTAATTTTAAACAACTGGACGTAAACAGGGTGAGGTTGGTACTGATGGAGCGTCCCGGAAAGAAACCGCGCTGATCAAATGACAAATACGATTTCGCTACAGTCATTATGCTTTTTGAAACAAGGATCTCGAATATTTTTGAGCCAGCGCAGAGCGAAGTGACATATAGTTATAGTTCTGAACATTTCGTTTATCACCTTTTTTGTATGCAGGAAACATTGTCGATTTTTCCATGCTTCCGGGAAGGTGCTTGTAGTAAGCGACTGATTAAAAATTGACATTAGGAGTTTACAGAGAATGTCGGAGCATTTCTTCAGAATATTCGGAGGAATGCCGTCAGGGCCGGGACTAGAGGAGGGTTTCGTCTTCTGAATAGCAGCTTTTACTTCCGTTTCGGTATAGGTGGGAAGAGCGCTATTCATTGCACCTATAGGGACATTCATTAGCGCTCTTTCGATCATTGAATGGTCGACTGTTTCATTAATGAAAACATTCGAAAAGTGTGTGGCAAAGAGTTCGCATTGACCGGCAGTAGTGTCAGATGCGTTGTTTTCCAAGAACATCTCCTTAGGAAGACCTTTCTGCGTTCGTTTTTCATTTACAAATGACCAGCACTTCTGAGGATGCCTTTTTAGATCCAGCTGGGTGCGTACTATATGCCTAGAGTACAGTGCCCGATTGTACCTTCTGTATTCACTACTTGCATAGGAAAAAGCGGATTTCGTGTAGCACATTTGTTCATCCTTCATCCAAGCTGAACCATCCTTTCTTTAACTTTGTATTTTTTTTGTTTTTTTTTTGTTTTTCTGTGATTTTATCATTCTTGTGTTATTTTTCCCCTGGACTTTCTTTAACTAGATGCGGCAGAGCATATTTATTCTCATTTCATCAGCATCGGACCACTTATCAAGGAGATCCGTAGGAGCGTTATCTTTGAAACATAAACGGTTTTTCACATTTCAATTGATTTGTAAAATTCTGAAAACAAAATAGCTAAACTTATTTGATTTATAGCAAGAAAATCGCGATGACAAGAAAATGAATTCACACTCGAACACCACCCATTGTTTTTCAATATAAAATCAACAGCTTTTTTTTTATTAAACTGTAGCTACCACACAGTAAATTTATGCCTCGATTTCCAGCAAAAAAAAATTTTTTTTGCTGGAAACCAGCAAACATTCTACGTCTTGCTGATTTTTCCAGCGCTGGAATTTCATTGCTGAAAAACCAGCAATTGATCTGTCAAACTTGAATTTGTTTTTGTTTTTGCTCATTGTTTTTTGTTGCGAAAAGCGTTTGACTCCATAATCCAGCGATGAAGCGTTTCAATCATAGGTATATTTATTTCGAAGAGATAAAGTACTTAGTTAAAGAAATTAATTTTTTTTATATTTCAGATGGAGGATGATGTCCAATACTTGGCGAAAAGCGGCCAACCCACTGGCAGATATTATTTAATTTTGATATTAAATTTGAATAAATGTCGCTCAGGAAAAATTAACAAACAAATTTCTTTTTATTCATATGACTATCATGGGGGCTTAGATTTTAGATCTTATTCAGAATCCAAAAATTTCCGGTTGTTTTTTGAAAAAAAATCCAGCAATTGAAATAGCTGGTTTCCAGAAATTGAGATTGCTGGATTATCAGTAATTTAGTTTGACGGATTTTCCAGCAATCGAAAGTATCAGGAATTTTGGTGGAAAACCAGCGGGACAAAATCCAGCAAAATTTAGCTGGTTTCCAGCAAAATACAATTTGCTGTGCATATTTACGAAAGCTTATTAAACCCCACTCCGTTGTCTTCGATTTGTTCACTTTTATATTTTCACCTATTGAACACATTTTTCTATAGTAAACGAATAATTTACATTTTGCACGCTCAGCACAACAAAAATCCAAAAAAAAGGTTTAAAGAGTGTCTTTAAAATTATATTGCTAGTGATTTGGATGCATATTTTATCAATTGTAATATGTATTGACCGAAACAAAAGTACCGAAACGGATGAAATAATTGTATTTTTAATTTGCGAAAAAAAACAAACAAAAAAACGCGACGTCGGAAAAACACGTCCGTTCTCGAGCACGGCTTACTGCGTGTCAGAAAAGCTCCGACATTCCCCTTCAGATCCGGAAATCAAATTTTGGAAATTTCCATAGATGTTACAAGATGTATTTTTGCGTAATAGGATTTCATTTTCAGTTGAAAAATTTTGAATTCGGTGTTCAGTGTTAGTAATGTGATTTTCTTTTAAGGTAAATTTTTGAGACTACGATTCATATTTCGAACATGCTATTATTCAACATCGAATTAAAATTCGATATTTTTTTTGTCATAAACAAAGATATGCTTTTTTTAATTTAAATGACATTTCTTCATCAGATTTCAATTTGATTCAATAAATTTAATCAACACCATCTCAGTTTGGATTAAAGTTGAACCATGGTTGTTCAAAAATTTTAATCCCATTATTATCAGACGTACACATATAATTCAGGTGTTAATAATGCTTGCAAACTAAGATTTGATACTCACATAGAACTGAACATAAGAATAATATATCTTTGACATAAGTTTCAATTCAAAATTCACGTTGTAAACTCATATTTCATGATTCCGAATGCTGAATTTGACATATTTTAACAAGGGTTTCACCCCTTTCATGACTTTTTTTAAATGAGTACAGCAATTATTTAATGATTTAGTTATCCTGAGTCTTATAAGAGTATTTGCCCACCAAAGCTAAAAAATATGTTTTGAAATTGTTGATTTATTTCAATGCGATTTTGCAAATTTTTTTCGAACATTGTTGATTATGTGCGGGAAGATGTTTGTAATTGAATCAGATTAAAAAAATCACTAGAATTTCTGTTTCTGAAGAAAAATACACTATTTAAAAAAAAAAAAGATTAAATGAATTCAATTTTCGCATTTTTTTTCTGCTTACTTTCTTCGATGTCTCACCCAAACATTGGAATATCATATCAAAAATACCAGGAGTAAACTCTAGAACAAAATATGAATGAATATATGTACCTATAACTCAAAAACTTTCCACGTTTTACCGAAATAATTTAATTTACTGTTAGTGTTCTTTCGAAACATCACTAAATGCATTGAAAGGTTAAATCGACAACTTTAAATAATTTGTTTTTTTAAATGTATGAGCGACATTGTTGTAAAAATTCTGACAGTTGATTGGCCTACGAAATATTGAAAGCTCAGTTTCATGGAGCCTTAAAAGTTCATTCACCTATTAAAATTTCACATTCTAGTTATTGTTCGCTTTCAGTTGTACGTACATACTTCCTCATCAGAAGACCCTTCTAAAATCTGAAAGCTTTTAGTCATTGATATGCTGCACATTCTCTAGCATTTTTTTGGCAACATACATTCATAGAAGGAACTAACATTCTGGGTCAGCCGGTTTTTGTTTTACCCTGTTGAATGCTCTGCACGAAATGAAGTGGCTGAAATAATTGTTGGTCTTGCGGGAGCAAGTTTTTCTTCACATCTTATGTGTCCATGTATAAATTAAGTTGAAAACAGCTCTTGCTATCTCTCTTAGCAGGTTCGGTAAATGTACCACAAAAATATACTTCCGCAAAATCCGGTTCGCATATTGACAGGCAATACTATGTGCACTGTAGAGAATCAATTGAATCTTAAATCAATTAAACATATTGAAATTCAATGGCATTCGATTGTAGATTAGTTTTCAAAATTCATTCCACTGCTCACAGTACTTTTCATTTGGTTATCGATTTCACTAGTCTCTGGAGCCATCACTGAGACAACTATGACCGTTGCTGGTAACACAAGGCATTAAAATTCACATTTTTTCGAATTGCAAAGAATTCAAGAGGTTATTTTGACAAATTTAGGAGTGCTGTTTCCAAATATCCAGTTAGTTTTTTTTCTATCAGCTCTTGTTTTCGAGATTATTTCTGTAAATAGGTTAAAGTTAATATAATAATTTTGTGCACTTTTTTGGCAAATCTGTAAAAAATTAGATATTTTGAAAATAAAGGTTTTAATTCAATGATCAACTTTTCCGAAGACCTCAAGTAATTTTGGATTCTAAGAAAAAAAAAAGTTGTTCATTTTTCCCAGTTCAGCAAAATACGTGAATTTAAACGAAATTTTAAAGATGTTCTGAACTGAATCTAAAATATTTTTTAATGCATAAATCAAATCGGACAGTCTTCAACAAAAATGTTAAAGTTAAATTTTTAAAATCAAATGCTCAAAGGCTTCAGAAAGAAGTTGGCTCATAGACGGCACGTCTATGGTCACGTCTTTCTTTGGTCACGTCTTTCTTTGGTGATTTCAGGAATAGTTGTAATGCATTTATTAAATTAAAATAAATAGTTTTCATAAAAGCTTTGTTTCTCGGAAGGAACAAACGCTATCTATAGAAACAAATTCTATTAGGAAAACATCTGAATCAAAAACTTAAAAAAAGAAGCAGGAATCAATCAAAGAACAACACCGTTAGTTTCCCTCTCAGCTAGTAATTTTGTACTTAGAATCACACAGTTTTCTTTGCTCAACTTGTAAGTTTTCCGATACTCACAATAACGTATCAACGGCTTAACACCAAGGTCTTACTATCGAGGAACTTCAAAACATTTCACTTGAAAATGGAATATGTGTCGCTAACAGAATATGTGTCACTATAGGCAACAACGGCCGATTCGAGGAGAAACCAGAAATGTAGCCTAAGGTCGTAGCCCAATAGGATATAAATTTAAATCATTACACTACTACAGGTAAGGGCCTTTTTCATTTTTTTCTTATTTGTTCAAAATTAAATTGACTACCCGCATACTAAAAACCATATCTCAAACAGTCTTTACGATACATCTACGGCTCCAGAAATAGTGATTTTCTCTGTAAACGTAGCCATTAAATAAAACTTTACTTCGACAACGATAAAAACGAAACATAAACGTTCATGCGAAAAAGTGATGATATCTGGATCGGTGAATAAATTGTATGAACGATTAACTTCAATTTTTTCTGTAATCGTAAAAATAATCTCGAACCGTTACTCATAGCGTCCATGTCTTATATCAAACTTAAGTCAAAAATTGGCCAAGACGCGTGTCAGAGATGCCATGCAGATGGTTTGGCAAAAATCAGCACACTTTTAAGATATACTCATGCCAAATACTAATTTAGGCACATGCATCAAAATTTTGAGTTTTTCTTAAGAAAGCCTGCAGAATATTTAGATATTTCTTTATTTTTCTTTGTTGACTTATCCAACCTTTCAGTTAACCATGTCGTTCATTAGTAAAATATTGAGATGTCACCCTTCAACCTTCAAACCAAAATTAAAAATGATAATCTCTTTCTAAGAATAGGTAAAACATGGTTTGCTTCCATCCCCAAACAAGTTTGGCGTAATGAGATCAAGCTATTTTTGAAACATGGAAATTTACCTGCATACCCGCATAATCACCTTCTTTTGTTAGTTATATATAATGCACAAATATATTTCTCAACTCTAACCGACCGAAGAAACATCATTTCTACTAAATATCATATCCATCATATCATTTCCATTTCCTTTTTATCATTTTTCAATGATCAGTGATTGAAATTCTATTTCCTCGAAATTTGCCTATTTCTTAAAGTCATTAAGTATACTATATGTATACATATATGTAAGTAGGTTTAAAAGCTTTTGATCTAATCTAATAAATCTTTTTTAATTTTCACATTTTAAACTCATGATACAATTTAGAAAAATTGGTCTAGTTGGCATCCCTGCCGAGAGTTGACAACTGAAAGAGAAGAAGAATACAAACAAAAACAAAAAATATTCGCTTTTCGCGTTCGCCCCACGTTCAACTCTCGTTTCAGCAGCAACAAGTACTCCGATTGTGGTCCGGACGGACATATTTTATAGGACAAACCGGAGGACACCAGCGAAGTTCGCAAAAGATAAATTTTATTGTCATTACAAGTTGTTCAAATATACGAAAATGGTTTTCTTTATTTCAGCAACAGGCGCAATGTTACGCTGGAAGCAATGTCCCGTACGATGGATGGATTTGAGTGACCAGCAGGTACGAGAACATCCACCCGTGTGCCCGAAATTAGATCTCCTTCTGGTAGAGATGCTAATGTGTCATATCAATTGTTGAAGTGATTAAAATAAACATTTATAAAATATAAAAATGGTTGTTTACGGCAATAAAGAAAATTTTCTTGTGTATGTGTGCGTGCTACATTCCCGTATGGTTCAGAGTAAAGTATGCATAGCGTTGGAAGAACGTCATATTAATGCGTTCTACAACTATTACTGTAAATGTTCAGTTACAAAAGAACTTTAAGAATAACTGTAACAAAAACAGTTTGGTGATCAGAATATGTTTTCCATTAATGGTTTTTGAACGTTATCTCAACTGTTTGTAAAACAGTTCTTCCATATAAGTGTTTTAATAGTTTTAAACAGTAACATAACTTAACGCCATATTCAACAGACCGTCGTTTTGGAATTCAAGATAAGTGCAATGTTTTTTATGATTTCAGATATCATTATCTAAACGTTTTTTACGCTGTTTCTAATCGTTTTATAACTAATACGGGAATGGTTATGTTACAATATTTTTGTATTCGGGTAGCTGCCAGCATTTAATAGGCGATCAGATGTGTTCTTCTGATCAACGGTTGGAATCAAGGTTCTTAGATACACTAGGTTCTCCGACTTTCACAGTAAGTAGGCGAGAAGTGAGCGGGGCTCTCAATGAGTTTGTTTATTTTTTGCTCAGCTTTTCTGTGATTTGTTGGTAAACAAACTTCATGAGTTCCGTATAGTTGCATAGCCTACATAGCCAAAATGGCTGAATCGGGAATTTGTTATTCGGGAACACCTCCTGAATATAAACCCACCTTGGTTGGAATGAAATAAGTGGTTTGTATTCTGACCACTAGGAGCGCTAGCTAAGTTAAAAAGCACTCGAATGACCACAGCTATTTCCCTCGTACAAGACGGTGTCTTGGCTAAACTGGGAACTTTAGCGAAAGTAAGCTTGAATATGAAGAAAGATAACGACACTTCAAGCACTGACCATACTGACTGGACACTCGATTTAGTTTTCTGGATAATTTTTCCAACAGTACGCAATGTCGATTCCAGAGTGCGCATCGATCGATTTGAAGAAATGCCATCCCAGTTAGGAAATGCCACCCAACTTTAAAAATAAAACACGCAATTTCTACGATAAAATCGGGCTAAACAGGACCGTTTTTCCTACAGGGCATTTTTTGTCAAATTTTCCAGGTTCGCCACCTGCCGTCGGTATTGCGAACCTGCAAAATCTGACAACAAAAAATTAGACAGAAAATGGTTGAATTTTTGTTCTAAGTGTCATGTCAGTGTGGTCAGTGCTTCAAGATAATGAAGAAGGCTTTGCAACGAACAATCTTTCTTCTGTGGACCTTCAATGTAGACAATGGTAACCACTAGCCATGGTAACCAAAGTGTGTCTTGGAAAAGTAAATCAGCATAGAAGCAGGTCCTACCGGCTTCCGAGAATGCTAGGGGAATCCGTTCCGCTGGCGAACGATCGGGGTCAGGGTTGACGGCCAGTTGCAACAAAATGTTTCATGAAAAGTGGGAAAGAATTATAATTCACCCTTAGTGCAAAACGATTGGCGTGAACAATGTAAACAAAAATCTTGTTTGGAAAAAGTGACGTTTGTTTTCAATGTATTAGTGAGAGCTGCAATCGCAAGTGCAAAGCTTGGATCCCATCTCGTTGGATGGCAGCACCATATGCATTGTGTTGTTGTCTCCGAAGATTCGTTCGTGAAATAATATGCCCGATCATCTTGATAGTTAGGGATCTTTGATGAAATGTAAATACTTATATATGAAATGTCATATTGTCATGGATCTTGCAGAAAATCTACACCGTTTCCCCCATCCAAAATTGATATGTCGTTTTTTCCGAGTTAACAAACGACTTACATAATCATTTTTCTCAGATTGGTTATTACTCTCAAAAAATGGTAAGAAATGATCTTGTTGGGGCAAATTCGACATTTGCTTTTATGAACGAAAGGCTTAACAGAAGTTTGACATTTTATGCGTTTTTTATAATGGATTTTTCCAACATTTTTCATTGGTGCATTCTTTTTGAAAGACTTGCAGACTAAAAACACACCCATGTAACTTATCGAACATTCTTTCTATACGCTCAGTGCTGCTCCCTTCTGAGAAGAGGGATCATAACGGAAGACTAAAATAATAGCTTGTACACGCTAACTTTTGGCTACCCCTTAAAGGCGTAAAATCGACCCGTTATTGAGAACCTCCACTATCTGTCAAATAAAGGGTCCTTTTGACGGATCAAAATTACCCTTTATTTCGAAAAGCTCGAGTCCGCTTCAAAAGGGTGGTTTTGGATGATGTTACATATTGAAAGCGTTATTATTTGTCCGGTAAATTGCCATTGAAGTGAAAAATTGTAAGTATTTTGTGCATTTATTTTGTTTCCTTTGTGAAATTCTAATCATTCGTGTTTTTATTTCAGAACTGCACTGTTTCGGATGACGGTGACGAAAATATGCCGTTGTTTGAGATCGGATTCACGGCGGTGGATGGTAAATACAAAAAAAAAATAAAAATGAATGAATCCATATTTTTATAGATTTGTCTTTAAATAAATCAAATTGAATTTAATATTTTGTAGTGATTTGTTTCCCGGCAAACATATTTCCCATTGGCAGCCTCTGAAATTTCCCCCATACGAAAGCTTCTCAAATAAGGGGTAATTTTCATCCGGTACGAGCGTTTGAAATAAGGGGTAATTTTAATCCGCTACAAGCGTTATCAAGCTGAGTACCCCTTAAAGGGTACAGTGACTTTATCCTTAAAAAGGAGTTCTCCCAGTCTTAATGAATAACGGGTCAAAAGTATTCGTTAAGGGGTAGCCAAAAGTTAGCGTGTACACCCTCCATGGAGGTCAATAGTTTGAGTATTCAACAACGTCAACGTCAAATAACATACAAAATTATCAAAGCAACCGTTGTTCGTATTCGTACTGTTGGTATCAATTTCAGCATGCCTGTTTTTATGAACAAAAATATTCTCATAATGTATTTGTTTTTTCCACTCGTGGAGTGTTCCACCGTACCCGATAAAAACAAACACAAATCGTCGCCAGTGTATTGCTACCTCGCTCACTCACACGCTCTCTCGCAACACTGACAAAATTTTCGGGGCAACACCGCCCGATGGCAGTGCAACACCAGGTCAAAACCAGTGCAACACCGTCCGAATAAACAAACAGTTTGACAGCACCTAGTGGTGCACCAGTGCAACACTAGTGCAACACTCGGCATAAACAAATACGATATCAATTGAGCATTCAATAGATGATTTTCTTCTCGAACAGAGTAAAATAAGAAAAGCTGAGTTTCGATTTAATTCAAATTCAAATCAACTGTTTTCCAGATGGCAGGTATAAGGTAAATTATTCGTCCCAAAGATCATCCAAAATATATTTTCACCATTTAAAGTATTGTAGATGGCTCTGTAGTACTTACATCCAACCGATATACTTTTAAAGCTAAATTGTTTTTCCAAGACACACATTGGTTACTTGCATGAATCTTGTTGCTGGAACCCTTAAAATGGCGTCGCCAACATCGAAGGTCCATATAGAAGAATGATTGTTCGTGGTAAAGCCTTCTTCCTTATCTTGAAGTGACGGTATCTTTGCTAAAAAGTTGCACATTCTCAAAATTGTGTTTATTGACATTTGATATGGGTCATTTTAAACCAGTTTCTAGAACTGATAAAAAATATATATATTATACATATTTTAAAGTTGACAAGTTACCTTCATTCAATTTTTTTCGTAAAATCAACATCTTCAGTTTCTACCACTCCGAATGCCAAGTGTTCAGTAACCTTACCATGAAGGAAATAAGAGTCCTGAATCAATATCTAGTGTAAGATAAACTTAAAATACTCTTAATTTAGGTATTCAACATTTGAAATAAACAAGATTTTTTTTACATTATTTTGGGAAGTTTTTTTTTCCAAAAACAAATAAAATTTATTTAGCTGATTTTTGTTTAAACATTTATTTGAACCAAAATGCGACACAAAAGTTAAGAATCTGAAACTTTTTTCGCAAAAGACGAATAAACTGAAATGAAATTTCCATCCTGAGCTCTGATTTTGAATTCCGTTTCGGAATTCTCTGGAGCCACCACTAAAAAAGTATTTTCTTCTCTTCAAATCAATTGCATAAATTAGGGCGTTTCATCCGGTGCTTAGAGAAATTATCTTTCCAGGAATAAAATTGAAGTTTGAATGTTGTGTGTGAAAAACTCAACATGAGAGTATAGTATTTTATAATTTTTTTTAAGAACAACAATTCTTCTTTCGTTTCTTGATTTTTGAATTTTGAATTCTGATTCTGAATTTCGATTCTCAGTTCTGAATCTGAATTCTTAAACTGAATTCTGATTTTGGATTCTGGTGTTGAATTTTGATATTTTTCAAATCTAAATCTGAACTCTGATTCTGAATACTGTTCTTTAATTTTATGTCTGATATTGATGACAGGTTCTATATTTTGAATCTGAATTTTTATTCTGATGCTAAATCAGGGTGGCCAGCGAGTTCCGTTTTCAAATTTCCGGGTTTTCCCGGTTTTCTGGATTGAGATTTTATGATTTTCTGTTTTCTAAAATACACAGATAAATATGCCTATCGCGTTTTTTGACAATAGAAAAAGATATTTTTATGAAAGTTGAACGTAAATGGTAAAAGTGTGAGATTGTTTGAGGTTACACACAAAATTTTTGAGACTGGAATTTAGCAAATTTTTGATCCAATTTGACCAGCTAGAAATTGAGCAATAAATTTAGCAATATTTTCTATTAAAATTTTAGCAAACGAGAAAAAAGTTAACCGCCACAGTTTTTTCTCAAATTTCTAGAAAATTTTGCTGAATTCCGGCCTCGAAAATTTTGTATTAATACGGTAAGCAATAATGCTAGATGTCCTAACCTTAACCGAAAATTATTTCTTTTCAGACTTTCACGCCAACTTCGTTTATTGTAAGGAATAATCATTTTTTTTATTACTATTTGCATGAGATAAAATATAGTTTCGATATAGTGTTCTATATGATACTTCCAAAAGTTCAAGTTCAAATACCGATTTTTACTATCGAACTCTTGCTTCTGAACTCTGAAATTTGAAATATAATCATGAACGTTGAATTTCGGATTGAATATTTCATATTTCAATTTCTCGAATGTTTATTTCAATTTCTCACGCTTATTTTCTTTTTTTTAGGGATTTTTAACGGCTATCAGTCTCGGATTTTTAAGTAAAAACGACTGTTTTTTACTCCAACGTTTCGATCATTATTGGATCTTCATCAGGGGCTACAATTTATTGTCAACTAGCTGATCCCATACAAACTCCGTCTCGGTTTCAACTTAGAATGTGTCATGAACAGTGTGTATTAAAGTCGATTGCCAAACATTTTCCAGATGCACTTACGAATTCATTTTAAGTAATAATTGCAAAAATATTGGATGGTCACATTTTCTATCGTCTGCTACTAAATTTGAAATCACGAATCAATTGACCGTGCCAAAAAAACCCCGTGTATAAATTTCGACTCAATCGTTGCATAAAAACGCAATTATTGCCGAAAAGTTGAACCCCTTCCGACGGCCTCTTATACAATCTTAAATATCTGAAATCGATTTTCCTTCCCTCATTAGTAATTATGGACGACCCCTTTCACCGACCCCCGGCAAAATATTTGACATCTGAAATCGATTGCCCGTCCCTTAAAACTACCGTGTGCAAATTTTCATCGAAATCTAATGTATAATAACGACAATATTGCAAAAACATTGAAAGGTT
Organism: Uranotaenia lowii; assembly: GCF_029784155.1. Taxonomy (NCBI): domain Eukaryota; kingdom Metazoa; phylum Arthropoda; class Insecta; order Diptera; family Culicidae; genus Uranotaenia; species Uranotaenia lowii. The sequence continues at coordinate 97,087,927 of NC_073691.1, read as the reverse complement.
AATATGGACGACCCCCTTTGCCGGCCCCTTGCATTGAATTTAAAATCTAAAATCGATTGCTCGTCCCTCAAAACTCTCGTGTACCAATTTTCATCTGAATCCGATGCATAATAACGACAATATCGCATTAACAGTGAATAGGATGACCCCTGTGGCCTACCCCTGATTTTAATTTGGATAAGTGAAATCAATTGTTTGTCCCTTATAACTCCTATGTGCAAATTTTCATCCAAATCCGATGTATAATAACGTCAATATCACAAAGATATTGAAAAGTTAATATGGACGACCCCTTTGGTCGACCCCTTTTACAAAATTTGACACCTTAAATCGGTTGCTCGTCTTCCATAACACTCATGTGCAATTTTTCAACACAATCTGACGAAAAGTAAAGTCAATATCACGAAAACAATATTTGTCTTGTATGGACGACCCCCTTCAGAATGGGTCATCCAAAAATCTGAAAACATTTTTCATCTTTCCTGGTCCTAATGAGCATTCATGCCAAATTTCAGACCTCTAGCTCTTAAGACGGCTGAGTCTATAGAGGACAAACAAACAAACAAACAAACATACAGAAATTGCTTTTTATATAGGGGAGAGTGGGGATACTTGATCCCCTTTTCTTATTTTCACCATATCTTTTTTAGCAACTCGCCGTCTTTGACATTTTCTGACAGATTGTAACAGAAGCATTTTCGTGGGAGTAAAAAAATTGCGATTTTTCTGAAGTTAGGGGAGACTTGATCCCCTATTGGAGGAGACTTGATCTTTTATTCAGGAAGCCCTAATCCTTGTATAAAAATCAAACAAAAACCCAAGATAGAGTGTTAATTGACTATTTTGGTCATGTTTGTTCTCATTTCACAATTTATAGCAGACATATGAAGAAAATTCTATAACTTTGTCGCAACGCTAATAACATTGCATACTTAAAGGCGCTATTTTTAATAATTAAGAGAAAATTAATTGTTTTTACTCTTTTCCTCAGACAATTGTTTGATAAATATTAGTTTTTGGATAAATATTAGTAATTTCGTAATCAGCAATCATAGCGATCAATTCAGAAGAAGAATATGCCATTTGGAAGGGGGATCAATTGTACCCAACTCTAGGGGATCAATTGTACCCATAATCAACATTTTAGAAAACTTTTTCTGAAAAAAGTTGAGAGTTTTCCATTGCTTTGAAAATATGGCATTATAAAGTTCATTTTACGCTCGAACGATTGATACATTGGAACAAATATTTTTTTCATAATTTTTCCATGTAAAGAACATTTTAAAGTGATGAAAAAAGATCTTCAAGTTACATTTTGTGAAATTTTTCAAACAAAGTTCAATTACTCAAACAATTATTTTGTTAAAAATTTTTAAACTACAAGCATTGCTATTTTGCTCCTTTTTTCACATTTTTCTAGAACATTTGATCTTTGTAAGACATTCCAGTTTCGAGATATAGCTAAGGAATCAAGTATCCCCAGGGATCAAGTATCCTCATTCTCCCCTATATAGATTTAGTAAAAATCGACTTTGAATTTTGTTGATGCTTACCGATAAAGTGTCGTTTTCTTGTTAAGTTTGATTCGGCTTATCTTGAACTGCTGTCATTGGGTTTCTGTGTTGGATTATGTTGGTTATAATTTTGTGTTTCATGTATTTTAAAGTTTGGTGAGACTTACTGCTGACGAATTTTCGTAGAATATTCGTTTTTCTATTAAATATTCGGAGTTTTTCAATTTTCTGCATCAGAACTTTGCACTGTGGACTGTTTTGGTTTTCAACTTGTTTTTAAATATGGCGTTCACTAATTTGTGTTGGTGTAATTTAATGTTTGTGATGTTATGTTTTGATCCTTAGTATTGTGTTTTGCTTCTTGGGTTTTGATTTTTTCTAAACACTGAAAAATATTTGTGTATGTTGAGTGTAAAATATCTGTATCCTTTTCAATGTTAACTGATGATGAAGTTGTTTTTATGTGGCAGCTTTCCAGCATCATGAGTTTGTTTTGATTGTCTCCCCTGTCGATGGTTTTGGCCTTATCGATGTTGAACAGGTGGTGCATAGCTGCTTGATGTTCCAATAATGCTGTTTGCTGCCTCAAAGTTGTTATCTCGTAATCCTGGTCGGTGCATCCTCTGTCCCACAGTCGTTTTAGCTCATTCGTTTGTGTTCTATGTTGTGACATCCGTTGTTTCAGTTTGGCTTTAGTACATCCAATATAGCAGGCGTTACATTTCCGTTCGAAGTTGTTTGAATTTTCGGTTTGGTCTTCTTCAGAATAAGAAATCAAGTTTGATATTATTACTGTGCTGCTGATTGATATTCTATGTATTTTTAATTTTTATCATGCAGTTTTTAAAACGGATACTTAGCAGCAATCTAGAATATTCTTTCCATTCTCATATAAAAATACGGCATGAAGATTTTGTATGTTGGTTATCCACCATGGGTGCACGGATTCACCGCAGTTTCTGCCTAAGTACACGTACATTCTCCAGATTATTAAGTTCGACAAATCTCCAATGCAACGCGTACATCATACCCGGACCCCATGGTTTCGTATGAACTGTTATATTAGTGAATGTATTGTGTTAATGTAGGGTATATTTTGGAAGAACGAGTCAATCAGGTGGGCTAGTTTACTCACAGGTATAGCGGCATCCGTGTATATACCTGGCCAACTGGCAACTGATTGAACATTCTTATAATATAGCAGTATAATATATAGTAAGTATCGATTCAGCATACAGTGTTCGTTTTGGAAAAGAAGCTCCTGATACAGATTTGAACATCATCAATTATGGGCTAGTGCATAGGTATATTTTAGAAAATTATTTTAAAAATCGCGCTTAACCGATAAATGAGTCTTGTGACCTGGCACACGGATTTTCATAGATGAAGAAGAAAATTTTAAAGTTGCATCCGATGTAGGAACAAGTGGGAATGACTAAATGGCAATATTGGATAGCCTAACTTCACGATTTTTAGCTTTTCACTGTTTTTAGAGCATTAGCATAGATATCAACATTTATTTTATAATTCACCGTAAATACAAAAAATAACTGTTGTTTTCAAACACCCAAACCCCAAATCAAATGATTTATTTACAAAATGCGTGTATATTTTTGAATCAATCAAACATGAAAGTTGAGCTGTAGCAAACAGAAATATCGAAGTTTATCATTTACAAAAAAAAGAAGTTCTCAGATAACCTTTGTTTTGTTATTTAACAACGTAAACCTTATAAAATTTCATATTTTAAGCACTTGAAATCACTTTTTTTCTCTCTATGAAAAATGTTCAGTTGAAATTTCCAAAATCGTATTTGAGTTAATCAACCATTTCGAAAAATATTTGAAACTTTGACGCGTAACAGCATAAAAATATTGAGAAAACCACCTCAATCCATACCTATTTATTTGATTTTAAAACATTTCGATGTACATAACTGAACATACTTCAAAAGCATTCCAGATTACCTGGTTTTAACCGGGCTTAACTGAATTTTTAAAGAAAAAAAATTGTAAATGCTCGGTCTGGTTCGATGGCCCGGAGGAAGAAGGCCTGCTTTTCTTCCAGATTATTCACATGTTATTCTAAATTCCAAATTTTCACTTCGTTTTAGCGAAATAAATTTGCACACATTATTTGGAATTGTGAGATAAGATTTAAACGCCGCTGATGTGTCATAGTAAAACATTTTTTTTTGTGTGTTTATTTTTCAGCTTTTATCTTGCCTTTTCATGGAAATTACCTAAACTTTGGTTAGATTTGCCCGGATCATGCCTAGATTTATAAACGTAATTTAAAAAAATAATCTATTTCAAAACTTAAACACAGGCTATATACTTGTAATCAATAATTAAATTGAAGCAGTTTATTTTTTATAAAAAAAACTGTATGCAAAAAGTAAACCTTTGACTCCTTGCACACATTTAAAATTCAAGTGGGATGCCTGCAGCCAAGCACACAAATTTTGATCTAAGTTTTAGTAACGGACATATTATTTTACATTTATCAACTTTTGTTTAGAAACTTTAAAAGTATTCTCAAACTGATCCTGCCAGTTAAGATGTACTGTTGCTTTATTATTCATTACGATTTTCAATTAAGGCTACTGTAATCTAAGCTTTAGCAAGCATTCATGAATAATCTACAATGTATTGAATTTCATTCTTTATTGAATCGGACGCACAATAATGAAGAATGAGATGTGACAAAAAATAAGATTTTCTAGCTGCATAAAATCATAAAATTATGAAGATACATAAAATTCCGAAGACACGTTTGCTTGATGTCATGAATTATGAAAATTCAATATTTAAAATGACATATGAAACCAGTTATCAAGAGCAAAATTTTTGAAGATTAAAATTATCAGCTACATGAATTTAATTAGAATTTAACCTCTTTTCTTCTGCATTTAGGAAAGGATTAGCTGAATTTGGAAAAATGTAATGTTTGCAGCTCATGTCATGTCAGCTGGTTAATTTTAAGAAAATTGATTTCCCTTTACTTTGTCATTTTAAAAGCTTTTCTTTGTCGAAGATATTATAAATAATCTTCTTATGTTCATATGTTCAACTCTTTCACATAACCATCATGCAAAGTATTCATTTAAGCTTGATATGGATTTTAAATTTTTTTGACCCGATATTTGCGAACGCGATGAAATTGAGATAAAGTTAAACCGTGTTAGAAGAGTTGACGATCCAGAAGAGAATCCATGTACTTAATGGTAATCAGCAACATTTTTTTAAAGTAGTCAAGAGTTAGAAAAAACTGTAATGTTTTTAAAGTTATTTTAGTAAAACTTAAGTTCATTGATCATTCATTTAATAAATCTTTAATGTGGCTCTTTCAAATGCTGAAATTTTCAAAATTTTAATTTTTTGGCTCTTTCGTTCTAAAAGGTTGCCGACCACCGGGCTAGTGTATAATAATACCAGGTTAAAGATCGATACAGAGCATGAATCATACATAGTTTTTGAGATGTGGATTCAGTCAAAAATGTCTGATTTCAACGTATGAAATCAGAACCATAAAGTAGCAGCAATTTAAATGATTCTTAATCCTCTTTCTTCATTCAGATTTTTAGATACATTTTTTACCAGAATTTTGTAAAAAAAAGTGCACAACGGTAGAAAACATTTAATCCTTTAATTATTTAACGCTAGAAAAGTAACGTATTTTTACTTCAAAGTTAATAAAAATTTATTTCAAAAACAATTATTGCAGTACACAATACGCGTGAACTAGGATATAGTTTATGGCCAAGAAATTTTTCTACATGACATTTCTTTGCACCACGAATGTATTCGCCGAGTAAAAAATCACAATGTTTAAAGAAATTTTCGACTTTTCCTCGTTTCTGAGTTTCTGAGAAAAAGTTTCGGCATTATTAAATTAATGAACTTTAGTATTACTTAGGTTTACAGTCTTCGCTCTTGCTTTCTTGCAGTATTAGATAGGAGGAGATAAAGGCCTATAATTGCTACAGTTTTGCTTCAATTGACTTGGAAATTTGACACAACATTCTTGAAATGTTTTACAATAAGAAAATAAAAAAATAAAAAAATCGATTTTTTAAGACCCCAGGGTTTGAGAAATTAAAAAATGACCCCAAATCGACTCAGTCTAATTGAGCATATCATATCGGGTTAGAGACATGGGTAAATCATTTGATCCATTTTTTTCAATTGTCGTTATCATTGTAGCCAGAAGTTCATATTCTTTCCAAAATTCTTACAACTAGCATTTTTCAGTTGGTTCAAGTAAAAAATATTGTACCTCGTGTAACTTTCGATTCAACGTATTGAGTCATTCAAAAATAATCATGGTACATAATTGTCATTCAGAAAGAAATATTTCGACCTGGGTCAGCAAATAGAAATTCGCTGCAACATTTCATCAGCATTTTTTTTAACTTTTCGGCAAAAAACTGATCACTTTTCGAAAAGAATAACATAAAAACTCGTGTCGGTGGTCACTGGTCGGTGATTTAGTCAGACCAACTTCACGTTTGAGCGCTTTTTTCATCTTTTTTTTTTGTTTTCCAGCCCTGGATTTTGACGAAAACGTTTTGAATCTCAATGTCGATTCTTCTTGAAAAACTTTTTTGTTGCAACAGAGTTCACTTTAAAACGAGGGTAAAATTATTGGATTCTTATTTATTTTCACCGTTACAAAACTTGGAAAGATAATCGTGTTAAAATACACGGATAATCGAATCACGGATAATCGAGGCATCGGAGAATAAAGTCTACGTAGAATCGAGTTCGCCTTGTATATGGTAAACTGGTTCGCTAGTCACCCTGCTATATCCTTATTATTTATTGCATCTTTTTCGAAACCCAACAAAGTTTCAATATCCCGTGATTCTCCAAATACTTATCGAATGATTGTTGTAGTTTGCGTTTAGTAAGAAGAAAAATATCTTGAAATCTGAAATTTCCATGATTGAAACATTCAAATATTGAAAAATGATTTGATACATATAATTATCTAAAAAAAAGTTTTAAGCATTCATTCTTCTGGGTTCATAGCCTTAAATATGTTTCTTGATGAATAATAATAATGAGGTAATAACTCTTACCGATGAAGCCGCAATAAAAATCAATGATAAATGACTGATGATAAAAAATATTGATCTTTATCAAAATTTAGACGAAGACTTCTGGATATATAAAATTTTTTTTTCAACGTATTTTTGTAAAACAATGACTATTCCATTCTGATTAAAATTGATATGCAAACTTATTAAAATTATAAATTCAATCAAGAAAAGATCGAATCAATAAAAGCTTAAAAGTTCGTATAAAAATAAACACTTTATTTTTATTTCAAGGAGTTTAGTTTCATAACTTAGTTCTGTAAATCATGTTGAAGTCTTATGAGTGAATGATGAAAGGTGACTCCAGCGAGGCTTCCCGAATAAATCCCGGTTCTCGCTTTGCTCACGAACGCAGTCTAATGCTTCTTCTCGTCACTGTCTTTGTACCAGTCCTCACTGAAATTGAATTAAGAAAAAAAAACAATAAGTTACCGCATGGTTCTTGAAAATCTACAGTTTCGAGTCTTTACCAGCCAGGTACATTTTCTGGTGCATCACATCGTTCTGTTTCTTCGTTGTAAACCTCTCCAGCTTGGCAACCCAGATCACGTGGCTCGACTCCGTTCAGGCAAACATAGAACCGTTGGCAATCGGTGGGATGAGCGTATTTGGGATGTGCTACGCTCTGTCCAGCTTCATCGGTTTTCTGTTCCTTAGGGCAAGTAAAGCCATCCTTCAGTTGCTCTAATGAAGAAGATACAGTTAAAATTTCGCCTTATGTGTATGTCTTTCAAAAAAAAAACTAACTATTTGCTCCCGGGTTGCATCCTTTGCGGCCAGCATCATTGGGCCACACGCAAGTTCCGCTGTACTCATCGAAGTGCAGTCCGGCTGTGCAGGTTATCTCCGTAGCTTCTCCGTTGATACAGTTAAAGAAGACGTTGCACACAGCTGGATCTGGATGAGCGAAGAATCCGTTTTTGCGTGGACACAAGTTGTTGCCTCGTGGTGGTTCTATTGAAAGATAGTAATTTTTAGAGCACCGTAAGGTTTACATTCAACTCAACTTTAACTTACGCAGCTCAACTCGATCACCGCAGTCTACGTTGAAAGGCTGGTCACATTTATTGATCTTCCGGATGGTAGGATCGAACACCAGCCCATCGGGACACAGCCTTTCGGTAGCTCGTCCATCAAAACATTCGTAGTACTTATCACACTGAATGGAATCCTCGTACTGCCCGTCCTTGACCGGACATTTGAATTGCTGAGCGCCTGAAAAGAACAAAACAAACATTTAGAAGAGATGTTGGTGTTTGGTATGTACGTTTGCAATCAATAGCTTTGTAAAACTATTAGCTGTTGCAAATGAATGTGTAACCATTCATTTATTGATTACAATGAACATTGTGATTTTTAGGCCAGATTGGATGAAAACATTGTAAATATTGTAAAAAAAATTATTGTTCGTAAATGCCTAAAATTAGGATAATATATCTAAATGTTGTGTGGTGTCTTGTCCTGATTTTAGCAGCCATCGGCTGGTGTCACTTAGGCATTTAGTTTTTGTTCATTTATTTATTCTTTAATTTATAAATTTTTCGTTATTTATTTATTAAATTATTTATTTCCACGTTTATTATTTATTATTCATTTATTGAGTTATGTGTTAGGTATTAAAGAAGTAAGTCATGACTTTTGGGGATCGCAGCAAGTCATGCTCGAGCATGTACGTGTTTTTTTTTTCGCCGTCGCGTTTCTTTTCTCGCGAATTAGAAAATATTGTGAATATTAACTATTTCGGGACTTCTGTTGCGATCGAAACATTTTAAAATTGATTGAAATGCATCCAAATTACTAGCAAAGAAATGCAACTGGTGTTTTGTTGTGCTGCACGAATCTTTTGAGATTTCGATTCGCTATCGGGAGGCCGAGTAGTACGGTTCGGGTTTTGTTTGCGCTACGTTCGCGGTTACTAATACCATTATTTTATTGTTTCGAGTGCCATTCGAAGGTTTATTCTATTTGTTTTAAAGTGTCGTTCGGTTTCATCTGCAAGTTACTGTTAGGTTTTATTTCATCACACTCCCAAAAGCTAAGAAATTTTGAACAAAAAAGTGATAATTTTATGAAGAGGCTCTGCCGCCATTCAGCGATAATTTCCGGGTTAAGTGGTGAATTTGTTCCTGGAACAAAAAGTTTAAACGTGACGTTGTGGAATATAGGCTTGGGTTTAGTGAGAATGTACAAATCAAATGGTACAAAAGCAGAAAAACTCGCTGAGGATGTTAATCAGGTTAGGGTCCGTTTCCAAATTCTGTAGCAGTTCTTTTCAACCATTTTTTTTGCAATTCTTTGCAGTATATTATTTTTTGGCGCTAAAATCTCTTATAAAGGAAAAAAAATCTAAGGATTTCGGTGCTATTTTAATAATTTCTCTGCTCTTCTTGAATCTTTTCAAAAGCGAGCAATGGCGCTATAACCATGGTCAATGACCTGAGATGAAGGAACAATGATCCAGAATTAAACAGTGTATAATGTTTAAACAATTTTCTTTAATTATTGTATTGTTAAATTTTGGACTCTATGTAGAAAAACCTCATTCCCATCCTGTTCAGGATCGTCCCTGACGGATTCAGCGATAGCATCAGATATTTCTTTTATGAAGTAACTCACTCATTCAAACAAACGTTACTAATAGAGGACTGTATTAGCTAACAATTATTTTACAAATTAGGAGGACTTCTGACACACATTACTTTGGCCCTTAAGGCCTCTGACTTGCCCATTCTGGGCACTTACACTGGCCAATCTTGGCCTCTAATAAGGTGAACCTTCGCTTCTGGTGGTTGGTCGGGAAAAGAGAGCGATCCAAGGATCAACTTTGGCTCGACCCTGTGTTATCGTCTTCGAAACCGATGATGCCCGATGTATTTAGGCGCGCTTAGCTGCCGTTAAAGCTATCAGTATGGCGATGTATTACTGGGCCCTTTTGGTTCAATAGGATGGTTCAATTTCACCTGCTCGTTCCAGAACACATCCCTTGAAGGAAGGCCCAACACCAAGGAGCATAGAAATATCTTAGCATCTAGGCTCCCAATGAAGAAATATCAAATGAACATGGGAACGTATGGTACTGTTGTCCACGTTTCTTCTTCCCCTGGTTCCGGTCGTCTCTGCGTCCAATACTGCACAGTGGGCCCGGCCTTAATAAGATGAATAGTAGATGTATTTTTACTATTGACCGGGATGCTGATAAGCAGTGTTCGGCATTAAAGCGCTAATCGCTAATTTGTCTATTCCGTGTTTGTTAAATAATTATCGTTTTTATTCAATTTTTGACCAAACGTTTGTACTAACAGATAGACAAACTCCACCACAAGAAATCAGCCAAGGAAGAATGCTGATATATGGTTTTTTCTTGTGTCTGGCGTTAAATCGCTAATCGCTAATTAGTCCGCTACTTTTTTGCTGGCAAATTTATTTTATTACGGGATTGCTGTTGAAATAACGTATAAACAAACTCCACTAGGTGCCATTTTTCAAGCCGGAATGCTGATAAATGTTATTTTCTGCAAGGTGATGGAGTTTTTTCAGCCGTAATTTTTCTAAAATTAAAGTTATTAAATAAATACATAAACAAAAATGTAGCGGAATAACTAGCGAATAGCGTTTTAATGCCGACCTCTGCTGACAAGATCTGGCTGTGTACGTATCATAAGCATAAGCATAAGATGTTTGAAAATAAGACACCAGCCCTCTACTTGTCAAGTTCCTGTTTCGTTTCTGTCATGTAGTTATTATCGAAGGGGACGAGAACACCATAGACAGGAAATGAGAACAGGGCTAAAATGCGAGACGGAAATCCATAAAAAGAAGGAGCTCGCAAGACGGAAGGCCTTATGATGAAGTTCCGGTCCGAGGTTGAGCAGCAACTTCACAATCGTTTCAATCCGTAACTGGATGGCTCTGACCCCCTCCCCCGTTAGTAGGGATTTAGTAGAGATCCTCTTGAAAAACAACGACCGATTGGAAGACTTTACACCGTTATTTCCCCGTTTGTCGGTCGAGTGTGGCTTCCGTAAAGTGAACCCCCTTCGGGGCACTGTGCTGTGGTGGGAATTCTCTAATGAGTTCTTGTGCCGACCGAAAAGCTAGAGCCGCTCGATTGAAGCGAGACACTTGCGTTGTAACCATTGTACGAAAGCAAGCTCCCCGAAAACGATTGTCCTACGCCCAACCGGCCTAGAGGGTGCTAGGATGGCCCGAAGTGTAATCTGACCAGTACTTGTAATCGCCCTGTTCTTGATAGCGCCATGGATCCTGTTACGACGTCCCAACCAGTTCCCCAACGAGTCGACCACCGAGAATCGGCCGTAACGAGTTCATCGAGTTTGAAAAAAAAAGCGCAAGTACAAAAACAAAACCTTAAATAATCTTATTACCATTGTCTCTGCTAAAGAATACTTATTCTAAATATATAATGTGATTTCCAAAAAAAAAAACTATTTGGTTGAATTAAAAGAAATATTTACCAAAACACTATTTGGGATTTTGATCCGATTGACAATTTTTCATGGATCTTTAATAAATATTAATAATAATAATAACTATTTGACACAGGGAAGAAGGGTCAATACGATTCTAACAAATGGAAGTAATAATAGATTTCCGACTTCACAAACTTCCAGTCCAGAAGATTTGATCAGTTTATCAATTTTTAGCAATCGATTGACAAAGTTCAGAGTCGGTTCCAGATTTTTCACAGGCAACACTCGAATAAATTCCACGGAACGTCAAAATCCGCGTGCATGTCGAACAAGTCAACGCCTGCTTAACAATAATGTTTGTAGATTTGGAGCACCTGTATCCGTGTCTATTCTTGGGTCTAATTTATATGCGGTTGCTTTGGTCGAAATTTGGGTCTAAACCGGCTGTTTGGACCACGGTTACAGGTGCTCTTAAATACTTCAAATTGATTTTATTATGAAATCAGTTGACACGTAGGCCTAGTCCACACTCCGCAACTTCAACTGCGATTTCGTTTGAGACTTGACTCGAATTCTTGAAGCATTGGCTTTTATATCAACATAATTCTAACATTCTAGTGTAATTGCTAGACTGCAAATTTGAATAAAATAGGTTTAACTTCTCAAAAGATACCCTAAACCTGAGATCTCAAGTCAGTTTTTGTAATATAATTCTTTGGCTGAACTCTTCACGTTTTATGTCAATAATTTTGAAGTTAAAAAAAAATTAAAACCAGTAGCACAGCACCTGATTACTGGAGCAAACATCTCCGCTGATTGAAATATTGCATCATCGATCGTTTCTGTCAAGTTCGCTGCTTCTTGAAGCGGCTAGAAGTGGGTGACCTTGAAAACCTGAAATTCCAATTCCAAGTTTTGCTGGACGTTGCATCCAGCATACTGAGCTGGGCTGGGCGGGTCGAGCTTATCCAATATTTTCATCCATGCGTCGCTGCGTGGCACTGTTATCGACCGTTCGCCCGCGGGCTTTCACATTGACTTCCAAATTATTTATCGAACGATCATTATCGTCTCATTAAATGCGGTCTCAGTTTTGCTGAAACATGCAAAGGTCGAACGAAATTTGTGAGTTGCAAAACTGGTAAAAATTATGGCCGTCGAAAAATAATCACATATTGATTTACCTTTTTCTTGCTTAAATTTAAACGCATTCATATTTCTGGTTTTGCAAGCAATCATAGCCTTGAAAAACGATCCAGAGAAAAGAATATCAACCTCAAGAGTGAACTTTGGATCTATTCTAATTTGGAGCCGGTATAGAACATAATTTTTTCCCCGGTGCACAATATTTGGTAAAAGCTTGAGTGTAAACTGCGATTACTGATACAGTTGCCCTAAACCATTACAAATCCCTTTATAATTTTGGTCAGTGTAGGCGCTGAAATAAAATTAGTTCACGTGTTTTCATCATTGTTCGTTACACATTTCTTTGATAGATATTTTAATGTTTTTATATGAAAATAAATAAAAAGATTTTATTGAATGAATCTCAAATATTTTTAGCCGGAAACGATATCATCCGATAAGCATCCGAGGTGCATAACGTTAGCTACGCTCGGGAGGTCATTTTTCCAATAATCCTTTTTCTCACAAATTCTCTGAGTTGTAAACGGTATAACATCCATTTGCAACTCAAGATGAAAAGAGTCTAAGATTTGTCTAACAGTTCATCGCTGAAAATGACAGGTAACCACTTTTAGGGGCGATTATCAGGCACTTAGTGTAAATCAACTTTCCGGCTATACTTTATGGAACAATTTCTACTCAGAATATTTGTAAAAAAAAAATAATGATAGACTCTGTCTTGGGAAGTATGACCAAAGTGTTGAATTCCCGAAAAACAAGAAAAAAAATCGAAGACTCCAATAGAGATAAGTTGGTTGAATTGAAGTGATTTATCTTTTGGAAAATTTGGGGACACATGCTCCGAGTCACGTAAGTCGTGATGCATTGAATGTTAATGAGGCCAAATCAATTCCACGATATCGTGATAGGGATGGTATAAGACCTTTCTCATTGATTATTTGGAACCCGTACCAATCACTTGACTTGACACCATTCACCAATCGGAAGAACACAATTGTTTTCTTGCCATGCATGGCAAGTGTTCTACCTGTACCTATATGTACAGTTAACGCACCGCTCACTATCGGCTGGATCAATACAAGCAACGTTAGTAAAACAAACTGGCAGTTGTAATTCAAGTTCATATTTGCATCGTCGCTGCAAAATCGAGGAAAAGCTGAAATCCGCTACACCACGATTCGATCCAACGTGATTGGAATGTTGAACCTTCTTTGATACGAATCATAACAACTGTAAAGTTCAAAAGTATGTTTATTCTTCTCATTCTAAGGTATGGCAAAGCTTTCCATCGGGGACTCTTAGCCCTGAAATACTTTTTTCCCCTATGGGCATGTGGCGGGTATGTACCAGTTAGTTAGTATTCGGACACTACTAGCCAACGACAATACACCCGGCTAAGCTGATTGTTTCACCAAGCGTGACAGGCGGTGGCCGGCTTAATTGACCGGAAAAAGAAGCTATAAAAAGCCTCCACCGTAGCTACGAAGTCTCTACATATATGCCATCTCTAGCCAGGGTGTGATTGACGATCTTAACATGGTCCTCGGAGTCATATCAGTTGGAACGATCGAAAAAAAAAACATTCGGTTTATAATTTCCACAGAAGCCTACCGAAGAAATAAACGGCGATTTCGATACAGATATCAACAAACGTGACATCAATAAACGTTAAGTACATCCTGTGTACCAAACAGTGGGACAAACTGTGCTCCTCAAGGAAATCAGGTATTCAGTATCTTAAATTCTTGTTGATGATTTCTTCAACATCAAGGAAAATATGTTAAAATTAAGTTTTAGTTTGTAAAGCTATTATTCTTTGTTAGTTTTTGGACACCTCTTTTGAAAGTTGTTCACCTTATTCCTTAAAAAAAATGTGCATCAATATTCATCCCAAGCAGTTGTTTCACATGCCACATAATCTTCGAATGCAATAATGACAAATTGCCTAAATTAGAAAATGCTTACTCGTTAATGGGCGTTAACGAGACATCTAAATACCTTACCAATTTGCTACCCACGAACCGTTCAGTATTGCCAATTTCTCTGTTTCGGCGCAGCGAAAAAAATCGAAAACTTGCAGATTGTCGATGCCGAGAGGTAGATTTATATTATTTTTTACTCGTTGAGCACATGTGTGAACTTCACTGGGAAGGTGTGGTTAGCCGGTTTATTTTTTCTCAATTTTCACTCGATCGGTCAGTAAGTCACTCGGTTAGTCGGACTTGCAACTCAAAAGTGCGGCGGCATACCAATAATTATGTAATTTTAGTTTTTTTTTAAGGAATAACTTTTACGGCATATATTAGCTGATCACCGGTTTGGCTGGCCACCCCAGTTCGATACCCGAAGTTGATATGTATGTAAGTGATCTGAAATGCATCCACACCAGCGCAGCACCAGGCAGCCCATGGCCACTCGCTGATGTAACAATGTGGTAGCTGGGAGCCCCAAGACGATTGCAACGATGGCCAAGACAGCGCAGTGGCGGCGTCGTGATCTAGTCTGCTTGCCTTTTACATGCTCTCGATTCGATAGCAGAAGAAAGAAACCAGATCACACGAACGAAAGTAAAAGTAATATGTCTCTTAATAAACATCACGTGGTTTTCTGTAACTAAAACTAGTCACTGGCGTTTCGCGTGGCAAATTACACAGCCCTTGCCTTTTTTGGTGTCTTGATCCTACCTACCTACAGAGAAAAAAAAATAGTAGCAGCTTAACCGTACAAGTGTGACTAATGCTCATAATTGTCTGCCTTTTTGTGACGAGTTTTTCTTGAATACTTTCATACAGTTATAAATGAGAGATCCGTATGTTTTGAACAGTATGTTATCACACTCTCAGGTTCAATTTCTAAGCTAAATCAAAGTGCTAAGCTGATATAATTAAAAGTTTACCCTACATCACTAATCATGGTAGGTACATGCAAAAGAAAATGACTAGCAAGTAGACACGATCTCAAAAACTCAGGTCAATTAAGAGCTGATGATTAAAGAACTGGTGTCTACTATTTAGAATGGATGGTACGTCGATACATGGTTTCTGCATACGATCCATAAATGGTCATCAAATTCATTGCTTGCACTATTCAAACAATTAAAACTATTTATTAAACAATTTTGTATGTTTGGTAGGTAAACATTTCGTATGTCAATAAAGATGTTTTCCATCGACAGAAATATTTTTACGCGACAGATTCATCATTTATGTAGGGTAACGGAATTCTTTTGGATCGCTTTGGGAAGTGACGATGTTACAATTCTTACTACACCATCTATTCATTACGGAGATCAAGGCCTTTTCTATCGAAGATTTAAGCCCAAAAACTCGTTTATTCGATAGTCACTGTCAAGTCAAGCGAAATGTCGTATTACGGTCGTAGTTGAGTGAAACTGATCGAATTAATTTGAGAGCTCGAATGGTGGCTATCATGTTGAAATTATTCGCAGTCGACTCAGTCGAGCTACTCGACTCAAGTAAAATGACTAGTGACTCGTCTTTTGTAAAAGGTTCAATGTATAAACTTTGTATGACCCATTGAAATGCATTTCAGAAAAAAAAAACGGTCGCATTTGGAGGCAGTCTTCTTTGTATTTTTAGTCGTTCATTGTGTCAATCGTTATGAAAGACTGAGTAATTTACAGCTACCACAAATCGTTAGCCTCCTCAAGTAGATACTAGACATAAATTTATTGAATTTTTCGCTTTGTTTATATCCGGGAAATACAGGCGAGACTTGTCAACGAAAAGTTTCTGGTTGGAATCCTGCCATGTGACCGCTAAAGGGTCCAAATATTTTGCGCACGATTTGACCAACGTAAATATTTCGTTTATTTTACCGATAGGCAGCTTTTCTCCCTGGTAAAAATGAAGTCAGGCCTATTTATAAGTCAGCTAGACGAACCAAAACCTCCATTCATAGTTTTGGATTAATCTTGAAAAAACTTCTCACGTTCCTCTCACTTCATGAAATCAATCATTTTCGCTTTTATTCAAATTTTGGCTCACTATTGGATCCTCTAAGACTTCTTAAGTGATTTACCATGTGGATTTTGGTCGAATAGTATATTTCCAGCTGTTTTTGGGTCTCCCACTAAAATATTTTTGGATTTTCTCGATTCTGCCCAAAACTTTCTGTCAATAAACTTCAGTGTTGGAAACCACTTGACAAATTGTCACCAAATTTTGTACACGTGAACACTACATCACTAGGTAGCTTCACTGGAAATTTCATCAATTTTCATCCATGCATTCAAAATTTATTCACAAAACGAAGTGCTGCATTTATTTCGAATACACTCCTCAATTTAGTTAATCTTTTTATTTTTACTCTCGTAGTAAAGTTTTGTTCACGTTAATCCTTTCGTAAACCATTTTTCTACAAGCTTCTTGAAAACCCCTCCTTTATAAATATCTATAGTTCGTTTCAAATGTGTTCGAAATTTCGAAAGCACCCTGCAATCTCGACGAAACTTGTTGTGGAGTGTAAAATACTGATTAGTTTCCTGTGGCCAGTTGCCTTAACTGCTGGATCAAATTTTAAAACCCATGACAACTTAAC
Organism: Uranotaenia lowii; assembly: GCF_029784155.1. Taxonomy (NCBI): domain Eukaryota; kingdom Metazoa; phylum Arthropoda; class Insecta; order Diptera; family Culicidae; genus Uranotaenia; species Uranotaenia lowii. The sequence continues at coordinate 97,071,176 of NC_073691.1, read as the reverse complement.
GATAAGTTAAGAAAGTCCTTCTCTTCTCTTCCTTGGTTGAGAATCGGAGAAGCCGTCGATTGAAAAGCGGACACGAGTTTTGTTTTCTCTCGCCAAAAATATTTCGATAGTGAAAAAATAGGAATTTTTGAACATTTCTTAACACTGGTGTTGCGTAAGCGACAGACAGAGGAATAGAATTTTCCGATTTGTTAAAACGACCTTTATTTGACAATATCTTGTTTTATTCGGTGGCGTTAATAAATTCCTTAAATGATAGAATTGCAAAGAAAAGCTCCTACATTAACTGCCACATTGTTTAGGATTTCATTTAGTTACATACGTTATAATTTAGTTTAGTAAAATGGATGACTTACGTTTAGTTTCCTTCTGCCTAATCTGTGCTCGCAACTTTGGTAGCACGTGTACTGCTGTATGCTTTCGCAGCACGTGAGCTGGGAAGGTTAGTTTAGGTTAGGTTATAATTTATCTAAATGCTATTGCATAAATTTACCTGATTGGTAGTACATATACTAATTATGGTTTAACCAATGTTCCTACCACTCACAACTGCTTGAAGCTAAACTAACTCACTAAATTAGGAAAATTACTATTTGAAAACAATATTTGTATAAACGAATTACAATTTTACCTCGGCACACAAATTACTCTCACACTTGCTCTGCTTCTGATTTTTCGTTAGTAAAGACCTGCGGTTACTTTGATCACATTTTGTGATTCAAAATTCTGATTGACGGCAAGTGGCAAGGTGGCTATTAGTGAAAGGTGCTTCACTCCGAACGGTTGTGACACTCCCCCTCGGTACGTCACTGTCCCTGTGGCTTACCTCCTGTTGCACCGACATCTAACACGGCAACCTTGGTAGCAGGTCTCTCTAGAAGCCCCTTTACTGTCTGAACAGTAACACGACGGACCTGACCATCATGCGCCGGAACAGCTTTGACCACACGTCCTCTTGGCCAGCAATTCCTTGGCAGGTTATTGTCGACGACCATCACCAAGTCTCCTTCCTGAATGGGCTTCGCGGGTTGAAACCACTTGGTCCTTCGCGTCAGCGTAGGCAGATATTCATTTACCCACTTCTTCCAGAAAAGATCAGCGTATTGTTGTGCCATCGTCCACGATCGTTTCAGAGTAATCGGTGTATTGTCGAAAACGATCGGGGGCTTACTACCATTCGAAGAACCCAACAAAAAATGGTTAGGTGTTAAGGGGGGCTCATTGTCGTTGTCTATCGGTATGTCTGTCAATGGTCTAGAATTCACTATCATTTCAATTTCCATCAGCATTGATCGTAGAATTTCGTCAGAAGGTAAACGCGGGGGGTCGAAGTCGTTCATGGTCTTCTTGACTGACTGAATTAAACGCTCCCAACAGCTACCGAAATGTGGGGCAGCCGGAGGATTAAACGTCCACTTAGTATCTGGGCTGACGAATTCTACTTTCAGACGTTCTTCGTCGATCTTCGCCAGTGCTTCACGTAGCTCCCTCGATGCTCCGATGAAGTTGGTTCCCCGGTCACTGATGATCTCCAAAGGCGGACCTCTTCTTGCGATGAAATTACGTAGAGCTAAGATGCAAGAATCCGTAGACAGGGAGTGTGCGATCTCGATATGTATGCCTCTGGTGGTCATGCAGGTGAAAAGAACTCTCCATCGTTTCTCGGTACGCCTGCCAACTAGCACGGTCATTGGTCCAAAATAGTCTATTCCGGTGTACGAGAAGGGTCGCTGGTAGGCTGCCAGTCGGGCTGGTGGAAGATTACCCATAGCTGGAGGCTTTGGACTAGCTTGGCGGATTTTACACCTTAGACAGTTCCTTCTAACACGATCAAGTTCGGAGCGGAGGCGAGGAATATTGTACTTAAGTCGAATCTCATTCAATGCGGTTTGATGATTCTGATGATGGTACTTGGCGTGGTAGTCAGCGATCAACAGGTTGGTTACGTGATGTTGCCTCGGGAGTATAACTGGGTTTTTCGTGGCCTCATCCGCCCATTCGCAGGCGCCGATACGTCCTTGCATTCGTAGAACACCGTGCTCATCGATGACTGGATTTAGTTTGTAGAGAGCACTGGATTTCGGCAACGTACGTTCCCAGGGTGAAGCTCCTTGTACTCGACTGCGTATCAATCGAACTTCGTCCGAGTAAGCCTGCTGCTGAACACATCGGTAGATTGTGTTCTCAGCTGATTTCAACTCCTCCTGTGTCAGAGCGCCTCTCACTAGTGTGGTTTTTCTAACGGTGTTCTGGAAGTTGATGAAATAAGGGTGTAAGTATCCGACAGATCGCAAAAGTCGTTGCCATTTCGAAAAACGTTCGAAAGAGATGATCAGTGGTTTGGCTCCTTGGTGGTGAAGAACGCTAGCACGGATCTCTTCCATCGTCGTTCCTTGATCTCCAGCGTCGCCAGGCCACGAATCTTCGGGTTCTAGTAGGAAGTCCGGTCCTCGGAACCAACGACTGCTAGGCTGAAAGTTCGGCAATCTTTGCCACTTTGTTCCTTCATCCGCTACGTTCTGCTTAGTTGGAAGCCATCTCCATTCTCCTACTTGTGTGGTATCAAGAAGTTCGCTGACCCTAAACGCAACAAATTGGCTGTATCGTCGATGATCAGACCGTAACCAGCACACTACATCACGGGAATCAGTCCAGAAAACGCGTCGTGTAATCTTCATTCTGTATGACTTGACAATACTATCGGCAAAGCGTGCTCCAACTACTGCGGCCTGCAACTCAAGACGAGGAATAGAGACGAACTTCAACGGGGCTACACGGGTCTTTGATCCAATCAGCGCACATTCCGCCTTATCTCCTTCTTGGAATTTAAAGTAGGCAACAGCAGCTATTCCATTTTCACTGGCATCGCAGAAAACATGCAGCTCCACACTGTTGGTTGACTCGATGGACGTCACAGTTCGGTAACAGCGTGGGATAGTAACTTGACGAACATTCGGCAGCGCTTCAATCCATGTTAACCACTTCTCGGTCAACCTCGAGTCGATCTCATCGTCCCAACCGGTTCCGGAACGCCAAATCTCCTGGAGCAGGATTTTCAAATAAATGAAAAAGTTGCCGATGAGTCCCATAGGGTCGTATACAGTCATCAAAGTTCTCAAGACTTCACGTTTCGTTGGCATCCTTGCTCCGGAAAGTAGCTCTGCATCGTGTTTCGGTGATAACTTGAACGTAAACGTATCAGTAGTTGTGTCCCACCACATTCCGAGGACTTTCTCCGTTGACATCTCCGGACAGAAGCTCATGTTTTTCTCCACGGTAAGTTTTTCTTGTAGGTTTTCGATAACGTAACTTGAGTTAGAATGCCAGTTTCTTATCTCGAACCCTCCTTGTGCGTGAATCCAACGAACTTCTTCAGCTAATTTCGTCGCATCTTCTTCGGTTTCTACGCTTGCCAACATGTCATCCACGTAGTGCTCGTACTTAATACACTGAACTGCCCTAGGGTGTTGTTCCTCGAATCTGTCAGCGTTCCGGTTCTTGACGTAATGCGCACTGCTTGGAGAACATGCCGCTCCGAAAGTCATTACTGTTACCACGTACACCTCTAGATCTTCGACTGCAGCTGTATTGGGCCACAATATCATCTGGCTTCGCTGGTCCTGCTTTTTCATCTTTACTTGAAAGAACATCTCTCGGATGTCTCCAACGACTGCGATGCGAAATTCACGAAACTTGAAGAGGACAGTTAACAGGGATACTAGCTGATCAGGTCCCGTAAGAAGGAACGAGTTTAGCGATACTTCGTTGACTTTGGCTGCTGCGTCAAACACGATACGCATCTTACCGGGCTTGTTCGGATTCGTAACAGGAAATATCGGCAAATACCAGTCGTTTGGATGCTTCTCTGCTTTTTCCTGGATCGATAGTCGCCGAATATAACCTTTCTCCTCGTACTCGGACATCTTTGCTGACATAGCCGCTGCTAATTCAGGCTCTCGCTTCAGTCGTTTTTCTAAACAGGCAAGGCGCTTCAGAGCCATTCCTTTGCTGTTCGGTAACCTTGGTTGATCGTATCGCCACAACAATCCAGTCTCGTAACGGTTTCCAATAAGACGCGTTTCAGTAGACAAAATCTTCAACGCCCTTTCTTCGTCCTTAGAGAGAAGTGACCTCGAAGATCCATAGATTCCCATCGACTCGATTGAGAAGTACTCCTTCAGGGCTTCATGAACATTTTTCTCGCTATCTTTGTTACACGGGCAAATGTGGAAGCTATGGTAACCACTATAGTCTGCCTCGTTAACACCAAACTCCGCTGTACAGGGACCATACAATATCCAACCAAGTCTTGTCTTGGATGCCATCGGCTCGTTCTCATCTCCCTCAAGGCTTCTTAAAGAACTTCCCAGGCGACAGTTGTTCATCCCTATAAGGATTCGTGGAGAAGCTCCTTCGTAGGATCGTAGGGGTAACCCATCAAGATAACCGTACTTCGTCACCATTTGCGGAACTGAAACTGACTGCTTCGGTAGAGAAAGGTCCTTGACCGTATGAACCTCCGACAATTCGAACACTTCACTTGCTTCGTTTGTTCCGGAAATTTTCAAAGCAAGCACAACCGACTCCTTTTCTTCCCGACTTTGGCCTCCAGTCCAGTCAAGACACAATGGATAAGGGGTGCCATTCAGACCAAGTTCTTTCAGTAGACCATGCTCCATTAAAGTTGCAGATGATCCATCGTCAAGGAACGCAAATGTCTTCACTTGCTTTCCTTTTCCGTAGATTGTCACAGGCACATACCGAAACAGAACTCTCCGATTAGCCTTTGAATGCGTGTTGCAGCTCTGCGTTGTAGAATTCGAAGGCGAGTTATCGTTGCTAGACGTTGTTGACTCAGATGCCGCTGGCTTGCTGTATCGCTTATCGTCATGGAGTAGCTTGTTGTGCTTGAACGTGCAACCGTTTCTTCCGCATGGTTCTTTCACCTTACAAGCACCAAAATGCTTCCGCAGACACTTCCTGCACAAATTCTGCTCTTTGATGATCGTCCAACGAGACCCGATGCCCAATTTAAGGAATTTCCGGCACTGTTCAAGACCACTGCATTCACCTGAACACGCGACGCAACCTTTCGCCTTCGAAACAGTAACTGAACGTTCTTTTACAGGATTCTCAAAACCTCCACTGGCTTCCGAATGCACGTTAATAAAATTCTCATTCTTTCTTTCACGCTTTTCAATTTTAGGTGGATTAATCGATGGCAACGTTATGGTGCTCGCCGCTGTAGCCACCTTTCCTAACCAATCGCTGAATTCCCAAAGAGTAACTCTCGCCAGTCCTTGTCGATAGAACGCCCAGTTCATTCGTATGGATGTCGGCAGTTTACTTATTAGTTCCTGCAGGAGAGCTACGTCGAACATATACTCGTCGAGACCTGAAGCTGAGATGACTGCACAGACGTTTTGGACAGCCACGCCGAAGTCGATGACTGTCTGTAACTTATCCTCCTTCGGTGCTGGCATTTCTCGGATTTTGCGTATGAACGTGTAGACGATAGCTTCGGGCCTTCCAAAAAGAGTTCTCAGAGTCTCGATCACACCTGCCAAATTTTGAGGATGCAACAAACGGCATCGTACCGCTTCCAAAGCCTTGCATTTCAAACTTCGCTGGAACCGCAGCATATTTTCTTCGTCGCTGAATCCGCATATTCGACTTGAACTCTCGAAGCTCGCAATGAAAAGAGGCCACTCTTCTGGATTTCCGGTGAACACGGGAAGCTCCTTATTCAAAACTTGACGCGCTGAAATCTGATTCTGGCTCAACATGGGGTATCCACCAAAACCACCGGCACTCCTGGCTTGAGGATGAAATCCAATTCCGAAACTATTCGCACCGAAGGAACCGCCATAGTTTGACTCGAACGCCGTTGCTTGAGCATGTGGTCTTGCACCACCACCAATCGTACCACTGAAGCTGCTGACATTCGGCTGGAATGTTGTTGGTTGTGAATTCAAACCGGCACCACCGCCAGTCGCACTTCCGTCGATTACTGATTGCCGATTCAAAAGTTGACGAAGGTCCTCCAAATGCTTTCTCTCCAAAGCTTGTTTGTCCTCCAGCAACTTTAGCTCATGCGCGAGCACATCGTAGCCGTGGCTTGACTCAGCTACATTCACCTGTGGCAGTGGATTTGTCGTCGAGCTTGCTGTAGGACCAACTCCTATTTGCCATGGCAACGGTTGATTTCGGCTAACGTCATAAAATGCTTCATCTCTGGTGACTTGTTGATAGGCTGGTGCGCTCGCCGCAGATGCGCACCCTAGGGGCCATACAGATGACGGACTACGAACAGCTCCTCTTATCGGTCCAGCGTTGGCCATTTGCGATGTTTGTTCTACCCTGGATTCCGCTGCTGATCCACCACATGGCCTCGAAGAAACTTGGTCCATCACTCTACGCTCCGCATCCTTCAACCTTTGCTCATACATCTTTCGCTGATCGTTGAGCTCCTTCGCCTGTTGCTCTTCCTTTTCGCGCATCATTCGGTCGAACATCTCCTGCATGACCGATAACTGCTTTGACAGTTGCTGCTGCACATATTCCTCCAGCCTCGAATCCGTTGGCATGAGCCCCGACTTTGGTATCGCTCCGGTGTTGTTAGTTGGTGTTGATGTGCCGGCTGGGACTTGATTAGCTGCGACAAGACATTTTTCACAGTTTCACTCCCGATCCTGAACACTTGAATCCTCCTTTACACACGCGAAGTGAAACCACAGTTCACATGAATCGCATGCTACCATGCGACTATCGTCCGGCTGACGGCACACATTGCAGCTCACTTCCACAGTTCCCCGCTTGTTAGTCATACCGACAGAATGAGCCCCCGATCGTAAACGAATTTATTAAAATTGTTGCGTAAGCGACAGACAGAGGAATAGAATTTTCCGATTTGTTAAAACGACCTTTATTTGACAATATCTTGTTTTATTCGGTGGCGTTAATAAATTCCTTAAATGATAGAATTGCAAAGAAAAGCTCCTACATTAACTGCCACATTGTTTAGGATTTCATTTAGTTACATACGTTATAATTTAGTTTAGTAAAATGGATGACTTACGTTTAGTTTCCTTCTGCCTAATCTGTGCTCGCAACTTTGGTAGCACGTGTACTGCTGTATGCTTTCGCAGCACGTGAGCTGGGAAGGTTAGTTTAGGTTAGGTTATAATTTATCTAAATGCTATTGCATAAATTTACCTGATTGGTAGTACATATACTAATTATGGTTTAACCAATGTTCCTACCACTCACAACTGCTTGAAGCTAAACTAACTCACTAAATTAGGAAAATTACTATTTGAAAACAATATTTGTATAAACGAATTACAATTTTACCTCGGCACACAAATTACTCTCACACTTGCTCTGCTTCTGATTTTTCGTTAGTAAAGACCTGCGGTTACTTTGATCACATTTTGTGATTCAAAATTCTGATTGACGGCAAGTGGCAAGGTGGCTATTAGTGAAAGGTGCTTCACTCCGAACGGTTGTGACAACTGGTGAATCCTTTAGTTGTCTTTAGCCGTTGTTCGAGTTCAACTGTGCCTAAAAAACTTTCCCGGAATGCTGTTCCCTGTTCCGGAAATCGGATCCATCGGAACGTAAACCGTAGATAGAAGCACCATTCTTCAGGGCGGAATTACTGAGCATCCAAATTGGTATTTTATTTGACATTTCCAGTGAGCCCGTTTCTTTATGTTCTTTTTTGTAAAACTTGGTATAAGAATTTGGATTCAAAAATGTGTCATCTAGTGACAATAAGATTTACTTCGAATTCAGAATTATTTATCATCATCGTTCAAGGTTATCACTTTGAACTGAGGATCTTTGAATGGTTTTCAATTTGTTATTAATGTTCATTCATCATCGTTAATTTTTTTGCAATTCTAGATCCCAGCTAACATTTTTGTAGGAATATTTCTCAACAACTTTGTTATACGTTTCATATACATTATAGAATGATCGTATGAAACTCGAAAAAACAGCAAAGTGGAGGAAATATACGTACAAATTTTTAAACTTCTGGCTAAAGCGATAAGAGTATATGATCTCGACACCATATTCATACATACTGAAAGACTGCAAGAGAGCACAAGTTTTTTCTCTCAACGCATGCGAACCGTTGCCAGCGACAATATTTGCTGCCTCTGTCGTTGGGCAATTCTTGCAAATACATCATCTGATTTTTAGCAATCTGGTTGCACTGCTGGTCGCAAAGAGAACAACAAAGCTGTTCTCTCTTTTGACTCACCCGGGAGAAAAAAAAAGGAACAAAATCGTCTTCAAAATCTGCAAACATGGCGGATTTTTTATCATATCCGATTTAAACCATCTAATGCGACTTCGAGTAACGATTTTTACGACCTTTTATTCGCGTTAGTTGAAATTACGATTCGCAGTAATGTTTTTAATGACTTGAGTTATCATTTTTAATGCGATTTTATGTTTGCTGGGATAGGCTTTTCATAGAGAACGCTCAAATAAAAAATGGGTTAATCGTCAACTGGAAAATAATAATAATTATTATTATTATTATTTAATACAGATAATAATAAATTTTTTTGATAAATTTATGTTGGGGAAAGATACTAGGAATGTTCATGGGAAATAAGCACCTGGCGATAGTACATATAGTTAATTTTTTGTCATCATTGCATTTAACATACTCATACCTGCTTATGAACTGAAAGCTTTCAATATAGGAACTAACAGGAGTTAGGAAAAAAAATTTTCTGATTCATGCGAAAATGCGTTCAATTTTACATTCAAGGCTCCATCTATTAACTTTTCTTTTGATTTTTTTAAGTAAATATATTTATAAAACTACCCCTCCAGCAGCCGGCAACCCTGCCAGGCTGAGTGAAGTTCTTCGATCGGTGCAGTAATATTGTCAAATTTCGTGTGAAAAATAAAGTGTTCCATTGCATAATCTAGTGATTTATTCGCGCAGTGTTTGGTTCTATTTGGATGAAGTGAAATTCTGAGTGAAGTTAGTGCAAAAAGTGTTTTTTTTTGTGCAAATTTTTTATTTTTAGCTCGGAAAATTTTTCAAGATTGTGACCAAATATATTAAAACAAATATACCCCATTGTCAGCCTTCCCCATACATCACATCAAGGACACGTATGTCAACACCACCTACTGACGAAAGTTCCTACTAGAGTCACTGATAGTACCACCACTGCCAAACTGACTGGACACTCGATTTCGTTTTCTGGATAATTTTTCCAACAGTACGCAATGTCGATTCCAGAGTGCGCATCGATCGATTTGAAGAAATGATTCCCCAGTTAGCAAATGCCACCCAACTTTAAAAATAAAACACGCAATTTCTACGATACGGGCTAAACGTCACAACAAATATAGTGTAAAACCAATGTACCTCACTCTTTAAAAAACAAGGCGACACATCAAGCACGTCATCATGTGGAGAAAGTTCCAACTATCACGTATAAACTTCGACGATCTGAACTACTTCTGGCGGATATCTGACTTGTAGGTGGTGCTGTTGTCGCTTAGGGCACATAGATGGTGATACCACTGATCACACTGGCATGACACTTAGAACAAAAATTCAACCATTTTCTGTCTAATTTTTTTTGTCAGATTTTGTAGGTTCGCAATACCGACGGCAGGTGGCGAACCTGAAAAATTTGACAAAAAATGCCCTGTAGGAAAAATGTACCTGTTTAGCCCGATTTTATAGGGGAAATTGCCTGTTTTTATTTTAAAGTTCGGTGGCATTTCCTAAATGGGACAGCATTTCTTCAAATCAATCGATGCGCACTCTGGAATCGATATTGCGTGCTGTTGGAAAAATAATCCAGAAAACGAAATCGAGTGTCCAGTAGATAGAAAATATTAAATGTAATTGGAATTGAAGTATTTGTTTTGGATTTTTTTTTATAATCAAAATTTGTAGAAAAAACCCTTCAAATTAATAAAAAAAATAGAATTGAATAAATGGAATCTTTAAAAAGGAGAGGGGGGGGGGGAGAGTGGGGGGTTCAAAAATTTAAAATATTGGAAAAATTACAAAAAATTGAAAGTTTAAAAACAGAAGATGAAAGTTGGGAATAAAATGAAATTTGGAAGTTTGGATACACGAAAACCTTTAGGCCGATGACATAGTGAGAGCGATGCGATACGAATTGGCGAACGTGGCCAATGCGAACTCGAGCGGCGGAACAAATTGACATCTACTTCGCCGCGTTGAGTATGTCAGGTTTAAGCGATTCACATACATTTTCATCAGATGTGGTTCGCCGCATTGAATCGCATTCGCCGGTTCGCATCGCATCGCACTCACTATGTCATCGGCCTCACTATGTCATCGGCTTAGCAGCACCCAAAACAATTTAGAAAATTTTTCTACGGGATTTTTCACGATTTTGTTGCATAATATCGATTCTACGTGAATTTTGTAGTAACCACAGTATTTCAAGAACGCCCTGGTGGTAAGTATTTTACTTCCAAATAACTTGCGCATGAATTTCACGTAAATTCTAAGTGGATGACTCAAAATCCGTTTTGTCGCATCATCCGCAAATTCTCATAAGAAAAGAGAGTTGGCAGTCAGTCAGCTGGTTTTGTTTGATGCTGTGAAGATTTTTGAGGTCGCGGTGTCTGTTTTGATGTTTAAAATTTAAAATGTCCCCGAATATTGCGCGGAAGAAAGAAAATCAATTCTTCCACACCAGTCGGAAAAAGAACCATTCAACAAGTTCCGGCACACCAAGAGTGGCCCTAATCAACTGAAATTCTGGAGAGCTGGAGAGCAAACTGATCAAGTTTTTCCGTTCTGGTGAGATTAATTTAAAAAAATATCTTTGAAATCTGTTCGATGTGTTCTAATTTGATGATAATTTTTCAGGCAAGGTGACCGTTATTTAAAAGAGAGCTAAAAGTGTTATCTGGGTCGAACTTATGATCCCGCAGGGACGCCCGGTAGGCTACGAGTGAGGGGCCGTTCAAATATTACGTAACGCAATTTTCGATCAATCTCAACCCCCCCATCCCCCTACGAAACACAATCGTCTCAGATTTTCTATCCTAAATCCACAAAGCGTCCCCTGAGTGCTACACCACGACTCAAACAATATGAAAGGCAGAAGAATGTTTTCTCTCGTTCTGAACCTTCCTCGCAACAAGGAACAAACTGTCTACAGACAAGGTAAATTGTTTATCACTAAAGTATTGAATTGTAATTAATTAATGTTTTTCAATTTCTACAGGATCGTAAAAACCTAAGTGCGCCGGAATCATATTTATTTTGTTCTAGATTATAGTTCAAGTGATTTATCCAGTGATAGTGATTAAAGTAGTGGTAGTGATTGATTGTAAAGTAAAATTGATTTTTTTTCTAAATTTTCTTATTATTATTGATAAAACAACTAAAGGGGAAAGAAAAACTTAAATCGATCAATATTTCAAACAGCTTCCACTGTCACATCAAGTTGAACTCACTAGGAATTCACGTAAATTGTAGGTGATTTTCATCAAGCATCAATTCCTATAGGAGTAGCATTTTCCATCTCGTAGCATTTACGTGAAAATCAATTGGATAGAAATTATGTAGTTGTACGTGTAGTACCCGCTACGTGCAGATTATTTTGCGTGAGTGAAAATATTGGTATTGAACAATTATAAATTCTGGAATGCTTTGAAATAAAAAAAATGAAAATTTGATGTTTTTGAAACTTGTGAAATTTGTGAAACTTTCCAAATATTTTGATATTAAAAAATAAAATTAAGATTATATGCTCTAAAATTTTTAACTTTCAGGTTCGTATCCTTTTATCTATCCTTTTATCAATTCTGATTCTGAATTCTGATTCTGAATTCTGATTCTGAATTCTGATTCTGAATTCTGATTTTGAATTCTGATTCTGAATTCTGATTCTGAATTCTGATTCTGAATTCTGATTCTGAATTCTGATTCTGAATTCTGATTCTGAATTCTGATTCTGAATTCTGATTCTGAATTCTGATTCTGAATTCTGATTCTGAATTCTGATTCTGAATTCTGATTCTGAATTCTGATTCTGAATTCTGATTCTGAATTCTGATTCTGAATTCTGATTCTGAATTCTGATTCTGAATTCTGATTCTGAATTCTGATTCTGAATTCTGATTCTGAATTCTGATTCTGAATTCTGATTCTGAATTCTGATTCTGAATTCTGATTCTGAATTCTGATTCTGAATTCTGATTCTGAATTCTGATTCTGAATTCTGATTCTGAATTCTGATTCTGAATTCTGATTCTGAATTCTGATTTTGATTTCGGATTCTGAATTCTGATTCTGAATTCTGATTCTGAATTGTGATTCTGAATTCTGATTCTGAATTCTGATTCTGAATTCGGATTCTGAACTCTGTTTCTGAATTCTGATTCTGATTCTGAATTCTGATTCTGAATTCTGAATATCTCATTTCTCATTGTATAGGTTAAGGTTGTTCCACCTCTATTCCGGTCCTACTTCTCTTAAAGAATTAGAAGTTGCGGGGTAAGGTACGTTAAAAAGTTTTCCTTTCAAGAATGCTCTTTCGGTCTTTTCAATATCTGTAAATTGTCCCCTATTTTTTCTATCCATCATTAGCTATTTCAAATTCAAATTTTCTGTCTTAAAGAATATGCACCGATATACCGAAATTAAAACTTACAAAATAAATAAAACGATGGTTAATTTATCTTAATAATTGTGAATTGTTAATTCCAAATTCTGAATTTTGAATTCTTTATGGATTCAGAATACTGAATCCTGAGTTTTCATTCTGAATTTTGAATTTTGTGCTCTGAATTCGAGAGTCGAAATTCTGAATTTTGAAATCAGAGTTAATGAATCGAAAAACTTTGGTTATCAAGCTTCAGGAAAATGATTAGATTTCTCTTTGGAGAAAAAGATCTCAAAAATACACTTTTATAGTTTTCTTCTCTCCCGAAATGGATTTTCACTTGGATGTGATTTTCAATAGATCATAAATTTCCACCATTCAGGATATTCTGGCACAATACTTACTTGCTCCAACAATCAGTATCAAACAGGTGGCGATGAATCGCTTCATTCTCGTAAGTCTGTTCAAATAACTTCACCGCCTACGAAATAAATCACCTTCGCAATTCGCTGGATCAATTATAATTAAAACACAAACCGTCAAATGCACACTACCCGATCCAATCTTCACAACGATCCACGCGGCTCAAGTTGCGGTTCTCAACTAACTCAACGGATCGGTGCATGAAACTTCAACACCATGCAGGCACACCAAAAGACTTCAATGAACTAGCCAACTTAATTGATAATACTCTTACTTTTGATGAATCCCCCTACGAAACCGTGTGTTATGTTATGCGATCTACAACAACAGTCGCATGTAGGTATGCATGGACCATGGAGAGCCAGCAGAGCCACGCCACGAATCGATTGATCGGGATCGAGCGGGCAAAGGAGGAATACGGTTCGGTAGGTCTGCGGTGAAGGTCGCAGGCAGAGCGGGGGTGGGCCTGAGTCGTCTGTTCCACACCTCGACTTGATCAGGCCGCTGCTTTCGAGACACAATCGCTCGCTCGATGCTCGGACACATTTGACATTTTTTTTTTAATTCATTAATCCACATCCGCAGTCTGTGTGACAGGACAGCGTCGTAAGGTGTTTCACTTAGCGGAAAATTACCTACGTTTTCCATTGTAAAAAACTTGAGTTCGATCACTTCCCGAAAACTAATTTATCGGTGTGATCACCAAGGAATCGAAACATGAATGTGAGCAAGGGTGACGTTTCGGACGGATCATGAAAATAGAACAATAATGTCTCCTAGACACGCAGCCAGAAATAGATTATTTTTTGTTACGTTTCCACTCGTTAATTTGGAAAACTTGTAACAATGGCACTTTTCAAATGACTTAATAGACTTTAGCTGAAAAAAACGTGTTTAATATTACTGTTATACTGGATACGATTCAGAAAAAGCCTGAATGTAAATGTTTTAAAAAAATGGTACTTTAAGGTCCCTGTGTTTTAGGTCTGTCTGAGAAAATTTAATTCTCTAAAACCCATTTCTTTCGCTGAAAAATTCACAAAAGTTTAGTCTTATTTAATTTTTGGCATTTCGGCGAGTTGTGAAAATTCAAGGTAGAATATTTAGAAAGAACATGAAAGTATTATAGGTGGAAAGATCAAAGCTAGAGCGCTTTGGGTAGAAGAAATTGAATAGTTGGTGAAAATGTGAGCAGGGCTTTTGTTTTGTGAACAGCTTTTGAACTACTTGCGTGATTCTTTGCCGCGCGCCGTTTCAATGTTGATAGGAAGCGATGAAGAAACCCATCGCATTCCTACCCACATTGAAACACGGACGGGTCGAACACATGAGATTGTGTCCGACCGGGCAAAAAATCACCCAAGCAGCGCTCACATGTGCTGTTCTATTGCTAAGCCAATTCTATCGATGCGTGCTACTTTTTTAGGTACATCGGATGGTTGCTACTTTTTGTTTCGCATATTATCCATCCGATGCCTTACTTTTTTGCCAAATGCATCGTGGTGAATTGTGTTGTAATTTTTGTTATCCCATTTCCCCCCTTCACTTGGCTAAAGAAGGGGGGAAATGGGATAACAAAAATTACAACACAATTCACCACGATGCATTTGGCAAAAAAGTAAGGCATCGGATGGATAATATGCGAAACAAAAAGTAGCAACCATCCGATGTACCTAAAAAAGTAGCACGCATCGATAGAATTGGCTTAGCAATAGAACAGCACATGTGAGCGCTGCTTGGGTGATTTTTTGCCCGGTCGGACACAATCTCATGTGTTCGACCCGTCCGTGTTTCAATGTGGGTAGGAATGCGATGGGTTTCTTCATCGCTTCCTATCAACATTGAAACGGCGCGCGGCAAAGAATCACGCAAGTAGTTCAAAAGCTGTTCACAAAACAAAAGCCCTGCTCACATTTTCACCAACTATTCAATTTCTTCTACCCAAAGCGCTCTAGCTTTGATCTTTCCACCTATAATACTTTCATGTTCTTTCTAAATATTCTACCTTGAATTTTCACAACTCGCCGAAATGCCAAAAATTAAATAAGAATATATCCCGGCGGCGGTTAAAATAAGATAACACAAAAGTTTAGTTGAATTATTTCATACAACTTTTATTCTGCGAAAAACTTAATCGTTGAGGTAAAATTCTGAACAATGTGATATTGATTTTCTTTTTGAAATCGGCACTGCAGTCTATTTTCGAATTGATGATTATTTTATTTCATCCAACGTTTCGAGGCTAGGTTGGTCATTCTAAACATTTTTTTTTTCTAAAATTGCATAACCACAGGGGTTAAAGAACTTAATTTTCAGTCCTTGGGTTATATCAAGGCCGTATTAAGGGGACGGAGGAGGGTGGGGGGCAATCGCCCCGGGCCCCCGACCTAGGGGGCCCTCGATTAATAAAATGTACATTACTTATTTAAGCTTGCTTTACCGTTATTTGTGCAAAATTTATAATTCAGATTAACTTAAATTTATTTATAAAATTTACAAGATAAAATTCTGATTGTAATCCGTCAATATAAAAATACGAAGAATTTGAAGAAAAACATTGAAAATCAATGTTCAAGTGTAACAATCTCGACTCAGAACTAAAGCCAAAACCTCGAAATCTTATCCAAGGTCAATAATTCTAAAACAGTTTTCGAAAAATTTCTAGTTTGTCGTTTGAAATTAAGTCCCGAATATTGAATTTCAAAAAACTTGTCAAAACGCTCAGATTTTGCCCGAGTTTTTGCACTTTTTTTGATGAATCAAACAAAAGTTCAAATTGAGTCGTTAAAATTATGTATTTGAGTCTAATTTTTTTCAATTCATTTCATCAAAACTAATGTGAATTATTGTTTGAAATGTGATTTAAAATCGACTGATGTATTTCGATAAACAAAAGTCAAGTGATTTTAATTTAATAATGTTGATATTGGCCCCGGATACTTGCGGAAAAAATATTTGGAAAGGTTTGTAAACCTAGGTTAGGTTAGAATAATTCCGGATTTACATTAAAATTTGATGACTGTGATAAGAATTCGGATTCTGTATGCTGTTAATTTTTACTGAACTTTAATTTGAATCAGAAAATCCTTATTGGGAGAAAATCCTTATTCGAAACTCGATTTTGCATTCCAAATTTCTTTATAAGAAACTCATCATTTCAGAATATGAAAAGAAAATATTCAAAATTACAAACCATTTTGAAGATTTGAAATTTTTGCTTTTAATTCTTATGCAGAATTGGGACTAAACAAAGTTTCATAATGGTGATCCAGAATTTTAAAATCTGAAACAGTTTCATCATTCGCAGTTTTCATTCAGATTCACAAGTTGAATTTCGAATAAATTAACACAAAACCGAAAAATCAAATTTTAAATAAGATAATTTTCTTATAATTAGTAAGAATTATTATCTAGAACTTAGATTCAAAAATCAATTCAAATTCGGAATTCTTGTTTCGAGCTCAGTTTCAAAAGGCTGTACTCAGATTCGGTACCGTCAAACGGGGCATCATGCAAAAGCAGAGTTAGATGCAACATTTGTAACCCACAACACTCATTCAATTTTTATTTCAATATACTGTAGTAAAGTTATCATTGAATGATAACGAATTGATGATGACATAGTTTTTAACATCGTGTAAGAGTTTTTTAAAGTTTTGGATTCTCATAAAAAATTTAAAAAATCGAGCAATAGATGTACATTTTTCGATGCCTAGTATGACGGATTGGCTTAATGATATCACCTACAAACTTTATATTGCTTTCACGGTAAACAAAGTTACTCTATTCTGTATAAAATTTCATACAGTTTCAAGAAAAGTGTCTCCACGCACTTTAATGTTTAGGCGTTTTATTCAGAGCGTGTCTATAGAGCTTTTATACATTTGCGAGCTTTCGGCCGGTTAATCAATTCTGTATATTTTGACATGGGGATGCCCATGCATTTTCAATTTTTCTTCAGAAAAGTAAAAGTTAATGAAATTTCTCAAAAAAAAATCATAAAAATTTATTTTGCGTAGCAATAAAATCTTTATTATTGTTCATGAAATATAAGACCAACAATCGTGGTACCGAAATATTGTATTTTAAATATTTTTTTTCGGCAGAAACTCAAACTCTATATATGGCTCAATTTGAAATTTCCATGACTTTCCGTATCGATTCACATTTCTGTTACCTTAAGGCCGGGAGGGAAATCAGAATCTGAAAAAAGAATTTATTTTTAATTTGTATTGTAACAATTAATTATACTGGGAAACTAAGATTTTTATTTAATCGAAAATCTTGGGTAAAACTTTGTCGAATAGAAATTATAAATTTTGTTTGATTAGGAACAAACATGATTCATAAAATATTTTTGAGATACCTTTTCAAACAGTTCCGATGAACTGACCAGACCGAGACGGTTGCTCCCTCAAGCTCGTAGAATGGCAGAACTTTTCGATGCACACCGATCGAAGATTCAACTGGGACGATGGCCGGATTGGCACTAAGAATATTTAAGGTCAGATCCAACATCTCTTGGTTCAACTCGTTCCCCAGCTGTTTCTGCAGTATTTGTCCTGTACCTGCGCTTTGCCTTCCTGTTCCTTTATCTTAAGAACCGTCTGTGCTGCAGTTAAAAAAAATCAGATAGGGAAAATAGCAATAAATTTCAAGCGTCTTGACACTTTGTTTGATGTTGTTTGACATACCTTTTCCTATGTTATTAACTTTTGCTGTTGGCGGATTCGGATGCCGTTTTCTGCTGTGACCTTTCCACTTTCTTCGGCGTAATCGGATCGGGAATGGTTCTGCGTGTGACATATCCTACTTCTCGGACGCGGAGACTGCTCCAGCCACTAAAAATGTTACATAGTTATAATAATGATTATTGTTTTTCAGAATTGAATTCTTCATTCTTACTCAATAAACCAGCCGTCCGGCGCCTGGCGGCCCATGCAGAGCGGGATTTGCCTTTTCTTCTACTAAACCCAATCTGAAATGAAAAAAATTTAACATCAACTCACCAATTTCCAAAGCCCCATTGACGAGAAGCGACAGATGATGATGATTTTACAACGAATTAACCGCAAATATCAAAAAAATGTTTGACTGTTACTCCATCATCATCAGAAAGCTCAAATGATTTTTCTTTTTTTCGCTTCGACATCCCTCCAAATAAAATTCCAACAACAGCAAACTTTTTATACAGAGCTGAATAATCGAGATTTAGTTCAAAACTGTATACTGGCAACTAAAAACTACTCAGAATTGAATTGGGGATATGCAGATTATGAACAACAACCGATTAGTTATGCTGAGTGTGTAACTGCAACACATTTTAAGAATAACTCAATTTTTCCGTTTTCATTATCCTACACAGAAAAAATTATTTTCTGTAAAATTACAGCAAATATCCTGTAACAAAAAGGAGCAGGACATTTGCCGTAATATTACAGGTCGAAAAAAAAATTACGTGTCAGTTATTTTCAAGCGCACAATTTTTTTACAGTATGCTTTAAAATTACAGGACAATAATTTCAAACCGCGTACAGGGTTGTAGTTTCTAGCTTACTTTTATGTTTATCGGTTATATTAGTGAATGAAATTAAATGAAACATGATAAATACTAAAACGCAACTGTTTCAATGCTATAAATTGCAATTTTATTATTCAATATTAGAAAAAATCGTTTTCTACCGAGGAACATCAATAATGCTGGCGTTGCTAAAACAGTAGTGAATCTACCTTTCTGGCAATACATTGATTAAAAATAAACAAATGAACTTATTCGTCCTTGGTATTATCATATCAAATAAGAAAAAAAATTAAAATGTTGTTTTTGAAGTCATGTTGATATTAAATGTCCGAAGTAATGCATCCTTCATAAATAATTTGCACCAAATTTCATGGATAAATAATATTGTTTGATAAAACGAATGGCATTTGTGAATAGTTTTAACATAAACGCAACCATATTTCAATGGTTTAGGTGCATAGCAATTTTATGGTTTGTTATTCAAATCTCATTCGAGAAATCAATATTCTTAAATTTGTAATGCTATATCGGTATAATTAATGAGTTATCATAATTCCGAACCTTTGAATTGTTTGAAGTAATAACTTTAGCATACATTGGTTGAAATAAGTATCCTTGTATTAAATTTCACAACGTTCTTCTTTCAAATCAATATCATTCTAGGAATAATGGAAGGCAGATCGTTTCTTTCGATACGAGGCGCTTGCTGATAAAGCAACATAAGAGGTTGTCACCGGATTTTCTGTCCATTTTGTCACCCATGGAATTTTTCACCTCCAGTTAGTTCTTGATCTCCTGTGGGGGCTTTGGCTAGTCGTGGTTACTTCCGTGCACCGCTCTTGTACGATCGATCTGTTGGTTCACCAGCCCAACCAGCCTTAATGGTGGTTCTTAAGCAGTTTCAGAATGCTAGAAACTATCTCATGTACTTCGTAGCAATAACCGGAAAATTCAAATTTTTTATAGTCCCGGCTCCGGTTGGTGCAAGCTTCCGGTACTTGCTTGAAAAGTTTGACTGCCGCTGCTACGGATCCAACGTTTGACACCATACGGAGCTCGTGCAAGTGAGCGAAACACAGGAAAATCTTCTTCCATGTTGACTGCAAAACGAATAATGAGTTATCAAATGGTTTAGATGATTTCAGAAGAAAAATCCTACCTGTTGGTTAATCGAATACGTCGCCAAGACGGATCGACCGTAGAACCTGAATGTCAGGAGATAAATGAAAAAAATCATATTAAACTAAGATATTATTTTGTCGATTTTCGGCCTTAAAATGGTTGATAATGAATAGTCGTAAGATTGTGAAGTAGCCTTATTGAATTACACCAAGGGTTTTTTTACACCGCCTAGGGCTTAAAATATTTTCTCTCAGAAAGAGCGTTGATTCACGAGAACCGCGTAAAAGAATCGAACTTATGACAAAAAACCGTGTAAAATAAAGCCGTATTTGGAATATGGAGCAAAACCAACCCGTGTTAAAAAGACCTTAGAGTTGTACATAAAATATTCTATCCAATCATGGTAAATTTTTATAGGCCTTTGATTAAATCGCAATAACATTTTAAACTTTATCAATTAGAATATTTCAAAAAACAAAACTTCCTTCTTGTCTTAAAGTGTTAGTAAAAAATAGAATGACAATTATTTTAGCTGAACAGGAAGTCTGGCTGATTATTATTATTATTAAGTTTATTATAGACACTTTACCACTCCTGGGATATTCGTGTCTTAAGTCTAGCTGATGTTGATAAATGAATGTTTAAGAAATTATCTTAACTAAGACCCGTTTCCTGTTGAGCCCATCAGACCCTCAGCCTATTTTTAATGTGTTTCATAAATATCTGTGTTGAGCATTTCTTTGAAAGAGCCTGACCATCACCAGATGCGAAGAGATTCGCCATCAGCTGTTGGATTCAATCTTCATGCTCAAATTTCTAATTAAATTAAGAAAAATTAACCAGATCTGAATTAACAGTTAAGTCGCCACGACGATTACGGGCCCCCAACTACTAACCCAAAGTTAGGAAAAATACTCCCGGCACTTAAAAATTAATAAGTAATATGCTCCAAAAAACCATTTGTAATTTAAAAAAAGAGCATCAACGAGTCTGATGGAACACTTGTATGTGAAAATTCGTAGAAACAAAAAAAAAGTCTAACAATCCCAGTGTGAATTTCTTGAAATTAAAATATTTGACCTGGAAAATTTCAAACGAACCGTGTAACTAATTGCATCATCTTTCGATGAAGTTACATAGCTATTGGTTGAAGAAAAGCATCACTTACTTGCTTAAAACATGGACATGATAATCCGGCCATTTTACACCTGTAATCCTCAGAAAGTTCCATATTTGTTGGTTTCCTTCCAACCATATAACTTTGGTACACCCTCAAAATACAAATTTTACAAATATCGCTCAAAGATTAGGTTTTGTTTATTACTTACTTGCTTTAAGATTCAGTGACGATTGTCTGAAGCATAGCCAAAGTGAATGATCCACTGACGAAAATCTTTTGCTTCCCGCAATTGTCACCGGTTCGACAGGTTCCAGAGATGTGTTTTTTCTGTTATCAGTCATTTCACTATCTTGGTAAATTTCCGGTGATCCGCCGGTTCAGCCGCTAAACTTTGCCAATCCTGGCTAGTCAGGAAATTCTGCTCCAGCGTTCGGACAGGCGATGGCAATCTATTTTACCATTTCTGGTCAATTATTATCAGTTCGACCGGAACACCAATAAAACTCCCCGGCCAGCTTCTTCCGGTGCATTTTTGCTGCTCACTTTTTACGATTAGGCCTGTTCGTCTTCGCGACGTTCACCGGATTTTCGCAGCGGATCAACTACCAATGTTGTTTCAGCACAGATCGAATTTCGGAACCGGAACAAAACAAAACAAATCCGCGCTTTTGACGTTTTTCTTTTTGTTTCGCAACCGGGATGCCAAGAAAGTATTGTAATAAGCAACTGAAAATTGAAAATAATTGGACGGCACACGTAATTTAATGACACGTAATTTTTTCGACCTGTGATATTAAGGTAAATGTCATGCTCCTTTTTGTTACAGGACATTTGCTGTAATATTAAGTCGCTTTAAATTTAATTTCAGAAAATTAATTGAAAATTACATGCATTTTTAATTACAGGTTGTTTTCTTTTAAATGCAACCATTTCAAATGACACGTAATAGTCAAAAATTTTTTCTGTGTATACCAACACTGTTGGTATATACTTATTATTCGGACAATCTCCAATTTTTTTTAAATAAATATTTTTATAACTCAGTTAGCTGTCTGGGGCAAAATGCAACAAAATGCAAATCAGAATTTAAGCTCATAAATCGCGTTTCCATATGCTGGGATATGATTGTTTTGCATTATGCGTTTGTTTATGTTAAAATTTCATCTATCCTAAGATTTATTTACATGATTTAAGATAATAGAAAATTTTGTAGTATTTTTTACCCCTAAATGTATGCAGCAGATTAACACTTTTTCCATGAACACATTTTTGACAGAAAAAATGTACCTATTATTTAATTCGAACAAAACCAAAAATTACTGCAATTGGTGCTTTATGCGTTATGACATCACAAATGTATCAAAAACTATAAATTTTCAAACGTTTTCATTTGATTTTTTCATTAATAACAGAGTTTGTTGCAACTTACCCCTTTTTCTTAGTAGGGTGAAAATCGCATGGTTTTCAAAATTTAAAAATAACTGGTTAACCCAATAATTTTTCTGACAACGTCAATTTGGTGTCCCATCAACCTTAAAACTTTTGATGTACAAGAGGTATGATTATCTGTAAGTATTAAGATTTTAGAAGCCATTGAAGTTGAAAAGAGTTGCATGTTGCCCCAGTTGACGGTATCAAAAATTAAAAATTAAAATTGTATTTGGATTTATCGCCGCGAATGTTCGCTCTTAGATTTTATCGACTTTTCTCGGCGAGTTTTAATATAAAAAAACCAAAATTTACCAGTTGTCCAGACCAGTGTTGGTAAATTTCGCCCGTCACGCTTGACCCGACTAGTTTTGTTTCATCAAACGACTGGCACTGTTCTCAATTGATGGAGCCTCACTACTCGCATGACGACTAAAGCACGACAACAATCAACATTTCTCCATCATCGACTGGCGAAGCTCCTACACATGGTCAAAATTTCTCCTGAGAGTGACTAGCAAATCTCTTCACACTTCGACCGGCTGCTGACGGCAGGTACAACTAATTGAACGACTTGCTGGCAGAGAGCAACAATAGCAATAAAAAACTGAAAACGAGCTTGCTGGCAGGAGCAACAATAATAATAAATGCTTTTCTTGTTCCTCTTCGGTCGTCTTCGGCTTGCTGGCAGGAGTAACAATAATAATAAATGCGTTTCTTTTTCGTCTTCAGTTCGGTCCACGACTCGTTTGAATGCGATTGGTGAATGCTTGACTATGAATTTTTTTTAGCTTCATACGACTGGGGGTTGAATGACTGGCAAACGAAGTGACTGGTCGTTAAGGAACAGTCAATTGAGTTTGACGGACCAAGAGACTCAACAGTCACAGTCATTTGACTAATGACGATGAATAATGCCAACCCTGGTCCAGACGTTTCGAGCTACTATGGCATTCGCTCCTCTTCAGTGGACACTTAAATTATATTTTTCTTTAAACATTCAATCTTAATTTTAATTTATATTTAGAACGTTCAAATTACTGGCCATCGTCTAAATTACTTTGATTTTGGATAGTTTGTTTTGTTTCTCGTTTAAATTTGTTTGTCAGTGTCTGTGTTAATTTAGCAATGACAGGGTCGTAAGCAGTCTCAAAATTCAGTGAATCCCTTTGTATATTGATTGAATATTTAATGAAAAGTATAATTTAAGTGTCCATTGAAGATGAGCGAATGCCATAGTAGCTCGAAACGGCTGGACAACTGGTAAATTTTGGTTTTTGATATTAAAACTCGCCGAAAAAAGTCGATAAAATCTAAGAGCAAAATTGAAATTAAGCCTGAAGTTAGTTTAATAATCAAGATTAAAATATCAATGTGAGATTTTCATTAAGGATTCAAATTACGGGTGATCGCAGTTTCATAGTTTTGATTCTGGATTCAAAATTTAAATTTAATATTCAATCACAGTTAGTTAGGTAGGTAGCTTTAGTTAGTAGAGGTAGGTAGAGTTAGTTTGGAACACAAATCAAAAGAAATCACACATATAAAATAAATCATGTTGCAGATTCTTCTTAAAGAAAGCTTCAAACTAAACTAACTAACTATTCGAATAAACAAGAGTAGAAAATAATTCTGTTTTGAACCGCATGCTTAATCTTTTACTTTTTTTTCTACTATTGATTCTGTTGTACTTTTATTTAAAAACAATTATTTTCTCCCAGTTTTCAATAAGGGATTTATTTATTTCCAGATACACGTTCTTTTTTTCAACATGCTAACAATGGCTCTGGGGTGGCAGTTTTGTGCCAAAGTGTTGATCATCCGCCACCGCTGTAAGAATAGTTCTGATTAAAGCATGGATCACTACAAATCTGGACGCACTATTTATTTTACCATAGTGCTCCTAGTTGTCGGATCTGGAATGTTTTGGCAGCACTTTGTAGAGGAATGTTTCTTCTACCAGTGCTGAAAATTTCATTACGATTCGTTTTGTTTCGAAAAAGTTACACGTGATGGAAGCCACGAGATGAAAATAAATTTTGAACAACCACGTCAAAAACCCGACGTGGTCGGGTTCAAAAATCGCGAAATCGTTAAAAATGGTCAAATCAACCGTGTGTAGCGTTCTCAAACGGGTCTGTGAGATGCGTACTATAGATCGGCAGGTTCATACCAAGCGTCATAGTGGAATTAAGGATCGGAAACTGCATTTGAAGGTGTTGAGAACGATCAAGCAAAACACAGGGTAGTCGGACTATGACATTGCCAAGAAATTCAACGCCGACCGGTGCACCGTCAACAGAATTCGTCTACGCGAAGGAATACGATCCTATCGGACCAGTAATCAACCAAACCGGACATTGAAGCAGAATTTAGTAGCCAAAGGACGTGCCCGCAAGTTAAACAAGAAGATTCCAACGAAGTTCGACGGATGCATCCTCATGGATGACGAAACGTACGTGAAGATGGATTTTGGGCAGCTTTCTGGCCAAAAATTATGTAAAGCCACTGCAGTGGTGCACTGCACTGGTCATGGTGATGTCTCCGGCAGCTTCAAATTCGTTTTTGCTGATAAGTTTGCAAGAAAGTGTTTGATCTGGCAAGGTATTTGCAGCTGCGGACGAAAAATTCCGGTTTTTGTGAAAAACAAGACCATGGACTCCGAAATGTACAAGGAGGAATGCCTAAAAAACTTTTTTTTCGTACATTAGATCTCACAAAGCACTAGTTAAGTTTTCGCCAGATTTGGCAAGCTGCCACTACTGCTAGGAGGTTCTACAGTGGTATTGGGCCAACGGGTGGATTTTGTCGAAAAGGACATCAACCCACCCAACTGTCCTCAATTCCGCTCTATAGAAAAATTTTGGGCAATTGTCAAGCAGAAGATGAAGAAGAATGGTAGGACGACTCGAGATGCAACAGAGATGAAGAGATTGTGGAACAAAATGGCCGCTGAGGTCAGCGAATAGGGTATTCAAACTATAATGAGTGATACTCAACGAAAAGTTCGAAAATTCATCAAAACAACATCGGAATAATTTTTTTATTATTTTTCCTTTAAAGTGCAATAAAAACCCTACATTTCAAGTACAAAACATTTTTATTTCGTTTACATAGCTCCGATATAGACCCGTTTTAATGCGTCCAGATTTGTAGTGATCCATGCTTTAGTATTATGTGTATAGCACCAAACCGAATAGCGACAGTAGGACTAGCGACGCTTTTTTACTAGCGAGATTTCTGTCATTCGCAGGTTTGTTTTTCTTTTTTCAGTCCAGTAGGCGATTTTGCTGTAGTACTCTAACATTGTTTATGTTATTTTCTGTACATTTCCTTAGGCCATCAATCGCACGCTCCAGGTCTCCTAGGAAACTTGCTGTGCGCCTTTATTATTTTCAACGTCGCGACGTATGCGACGTGTCGCTAGTAGGCAAAACTGCTTTGACTATTAGCGCTCATATTTTGGATTTTTTCTGCATGCATAATATCTTTTATGGAATATCTACCTGTCCAATAAAAACTCACCCTTGACTTGATGTCTGGTTGCTAGGATATAGAGGAAAATAAAAATAATTATGTTAATCTAACCAAAATTTGTAAAATAGAGTCTCACCTTGCTTCAGCGTACGAAAACAAACAGACTCTAATTTGACAACTCGATTGCTGATTTTCCAGCAAACTAGATCAATTGCTGGAAACCGGGGTAACTTTGATTGACACGATTTTTTTTCCACATAATCATCGATAACTAAGTCTAAAGTTAAAATATCTCAAAACTTTTTTCTACGTTTTAAAACCCTTAAGTTGAGTCTTATATATAAAAATGGAGGCGTTTTCTTTGTAACTCGATCACGTATGAACGGACGGTCGAAATGAAGTGAAATTTGGTATCCGAGGGTTTTTCGAGTCAGAGATGGTTTGAATAATGGTTTGAAGAATCTCACTTTTTATTGAAGGAGGGCTTCCATACAAAATCATATCCTTTTGCTATCTTATATATAAAAATGGAGGTGTAACACCATCACGTATAACTGGACGGTCGGAATGTAGCGAACTTTGGTATCCGAGGGTTTTTGGGAAAGTGATTGTTTGTGTAATAGTTTCTAGAATCTCTCTTTTTATGGAAGGGAGGCTCCCATACAAAATCAACTTACAAGATTAAACATTTTCTAATGATTAATTAAGTAAAAGGTAAAACCATGTAAAACGAAGTTTACCGGGTCAGCTAGTAAATTTATAGTTTCGGTGTAGTTTTTGTTGTAGTTCGAGGAAAACTTTTGATATTAAAAAAACACATTTTCCAAGAGTAAGCCAGTCTATTACAAAAGGCTAGAAACCCTATCAAATGGTAGAGATTGAAAGGAAAAAAATAAAAGGGGAATAGTGCGAGGGCCTAGGGAATTGAATGAAGGCAAAATTTCATTTGTTTTTGTAGTTGAAGTTTTATAAGTAATGTTAAAAAAATTTAGTCCCTAATATTGGTTCCCTCATATTGAGTCCGTAATTTGTTAACAAAAAGCGTTTTCGAATATAAGCAGTGGCAATTTAGTTCTACACGAGTTTTGCTCCAATTGCTGTTTATTTATTTGTTTATTTATTTATTTTATTTGTTTAATTTGGATTCAATTATCTTAAATGATCCTTAAATGTTCTTATCGGTCTTAACAAATAATGAACTTGCATTTGTAAATATTATGGAGGTGTTTTGTATCCTTCATGATCAAGATAACTCGTTAAAAGCTTCAAAATAGAGACTGATCAATGTTACCCCTTGTGGTAACCGCTCTACTCCACTATCCAATGAATACTGACTCGGGTTCGGGTTCTGTTATTCGGCGTTTATTTCTTTCTTACACTCTAATTATCGTTTACGTATTTCAAGCTACAAACTAACCAAATACAGGATACCACATCCTCCCCTGGGTTAAATTAGTTGATTTCAAACATTTACTGACTTATAACATTCATGAATCTTTGTGGCCGTCGAATCGATCTGGTTGGACGTTTTGCTGACTGGTATTCGAAGGTTTCAGTATCAGCTCCACGTTTTTGAGTAGAGGTTATATCCGATAAATTGTCGCTACGGTTGAGCTGAGGAGAAGATATTTCTGATTCAGCTGTGGGTTCGCGTTCTACAAACTTTTTGAGAGCCTTGACGTTCCGGTCGAATGTTTTGTTCGACACCATATCCGTAACCGTTACTCTTCCGGCTCCCGTTATTTCTTTGACTTCATGAAAAGGCATTTTTATATACAGTATCTGTTTTATCGCGCTTTTGTTGTGCCACCAACACCGTATCTCCTGGTGCTATGTGTAATTCTTGCGCTCGTCGACGCCTATCTTCCCTCGAGTTTCGTTGAAACTTTGCCAGTTGATCCCTCTCTCGAAGCTCATCGTCGTTACCTTGTTTAAAATCTGTTTTAGTGTTCGGTAAAACTCCTCTGACTACTCTCCCGAACATTAATTCTGCGGGAGGCACTTTTGTAACGTGATGTGGCCATGAGTTATAAGCCGCTACATACTCGGCCAAAACTTCTTTCCAGTTTCTCTTTTCCAGTTTAGCTATTGAGGAAATTTTAGTTATACCTTGCATGCTTCGTTCTACTAATCCATTTTCAGTGGGATTCAAAGGGGTACTGTGAATTAATTTTATTCCCCAATGTTGCTGTAACCAATTTTTGAGCTCAACACTATTGAAAGGTGGCCCATTGTCAGCTTTCAAAGTCTTCGGGAGGTAGTAAGTTTCAAACACTCTTTTAAGCGATTTCTTAACCGTTTCAGTGTCTGATTTCTCCATTGGCATAGCGACTAGAAATCGGGAATAGTTATCAATAAGTATCAATGCTTTCAAGTGATGAATTTCGGACGTGGACCAGAAATCCATCGACACGTAATCCCATGGGTTGTTCGGGAGCTCTGTTGCTGTTATTGGAAGAGGTTTACTATTTGCTGTTACCAATTGACAATGTGGACAGCTCCGAACAAATTTCTCGACGTCGCGATCGATACCCAACCACCACAATCCTTGCCGCAATAAGTTTTTCATGGTGGACATCCCTGGATGACAATGATGTGCCAAGCGCAACGCACGATCATGTAAAGAAAAAGGAAGTACAACCTTTTCTTGTTTCATCAAGAATCCATTTTGCATGTAAAAATCTTTCTGGAAAGCTTGGTATTTAACTATTGACTCCGGCCAACGCTGATGTTTAGTAAGATTTTCAACGACGGTCTGCAATTCTTTATCTTTCGTTAATTCATCTTTAACCTCCGCATTAGTGATTGCTAAAAAGCTTTTTCCGACAAATTCTGCACTAGCTGTAACAGCACACAGCTCGTGAGGCTCCAAAGCAGATTCGAACTGAGGATCATCGCGTCTAATACATATTCTAGATGCCGGATCAGGAATATTTTCCTTGCCAGATATGTGCTCAAAATTGTATAAATAATGCTCAGTTCGCATCAGCCACCCTTCAGCCCGTGACATGATTCGTTTTCCTACCTCTTTTTTCTTTTTCGAAATAAACATCAAAGCTTCACTGTCACATCGGAGTGTGAATCTGCGACCTAAAAGGTAATAGGAAAACCTCTCCATGGCCCAAACGATTGCCAGCGCTTCACGGTGTAGTTGGGGGTATCGCGATTCCGTTGATGTCAAACTCTTCGACGCACAGGCAATAATACGATGTTCGAAATAAACATTGTCCCTTTGTACAAGAATTGCACCTAGTCCCCATGGGGAAGCATCCGTATAGAGGAACGTTTCATCGTTATCATCGAAAAATCCTCTCTTTATCAAATCGTTGTCAACCGCATTTTTTAAATCCTCAAAAGCTTTTGTCCTCGCATCGTCCCATTTGAATAACACTTGGCCAGTGATCATCTCGCGCAATGGTTTGGTCCTGTGTGAGAAATTGTATATAAAAGGACTGATAAACGTGAGCAGTCCCAGGAAGCTCCGGAGCTCAGTTACATCCTTAGGTCTTTGAAAAAGTTTAATATCTGAGATTTTCTTATCTGCCGGTAGTATTCCTGATCCGTCAATGGTGAACCCGAGAAAATCAACTCTAGGTTGATCGTAAATTGATTTTTGCTCATTTATCGTTAAATTGTTGTGATCAAGTATCTGCTTTACTTGTTTAACGAATGTTCCAAGTTCGACCAGAGTCCGCCCAAAAATAAGGATATCATCAAGATATACAACAATATTTTTGCATGTCACAAGAATTCGTTCCATAACGTGCTGAAATAATTCGGGAGCACATGACAATCCGAAAGGAAGTCGTGTGAAACGCATGAGACCATTAGCCGTCATGAAGGTTGTGAAATGTCGGACATCTTCATGAAGTTCTATATGATGGTAAGCATCCTTCAGGTCCAGTTTCGTGAAGAACAGGTTTCCTTTGCCATTCGGAATGGCAGTCCATATTTTCTCTAATGACGGCATAGGATACGGTTCTCGGATAATAGCTTTGTTGAGCTCTCTGTAATCTATAACGATTCTAAAATCGCTTCCTCCTTTTGGGACCAGTACGAGGGGTGAAATGTATGAAATGGTGTCCTGCTCTTTATCGGCTCGCTCTATGATGCCTTTAACTTCCATGTCCCGAATTCTATCACGCGTTGCGGCTTCAAAGGCTTTAGGGATATTATACCGAATAATTTGACGTGGATTTGACATCGGATCCACCTTAAATTTGACTCCTTCAATTGGAACCTTCGGAAACTTTGTTTTGATCGTATCTGTTAAAGAAAATTAGTTAAACATTGCTTTTTTTTGTTAATGTTATTTATGTTTTACCTGAAGCACTTTTCAATTCCGTGTAATTTATAGCTTTAATCGATTTTTGAGGGCCAATTCGAATGAGATCCAATTCTTTTGCTGTTTCGTATCCCAATAATAAAAGGTCCGTTCCTTTTACCACAAAAAACTTAGCTAAACATGGTGGTTGTTCTAGCTGTTCAACACCAATCAGAGCAGTAAAAGAACATTCAACATCCAAAGGACTTTGGTTACCATAGCCTTTAAGAATTTCTTCCGGATAAACGATTACGTCCTGAATTACAGTTCGACAATGTTTTTTAATGTTCCGCCAACCCTCACTGGTTATCGTGTTGACTGTTGCCCCACTGTCAATAAGAAAATCAAAACGC
The DNA here is from genome assembly GCF_029784155.1 of Uranotaenia lowii. Taxonomy (NCBI): domain Eukaryota; kingdom Metazoa; phylum Arthropoda; class Insecta; order Diptera; family Culicidae; genus Uranotaenia; species Uranotaenia lowii. Next base: position 97,040,773 of record NC_073691.1, on the reverse strand, counting down.
AAAGTGCCTATAGTGCACTTGATAAATCGGGGATCTTTGGATAGCATTGTTTTCGAGGATTTGGTTACCAACTAGAATAAATAACAAAAGCAAAAATTTAGTTTTCGAAAACAATTAATTTATTTCAAAATAAATTATCCAACATTAATTGGTCAAGTTGTCTTCAATATCTACCTGATTTATACGGGAAGATTCTTTCTTCAAGTCAAGCTGTCTTTCAGGACCATTATCACGATCTGAAAAAACTTTGTTTCGGGTAGAACGACAAAACTCAGCGTAATGGCCCCTTTTTCCACAACTGAAGCACTTGGCTCGAAATGCTTTACAAGATCTCGGTCGATGTTCTTTTCCGCAGTCATCACACTCCTGTATGATGTTCTGAGAAAATGGGGACCATTTTTTCTCAAAATGTTTTTGGTTCCTGAATCGCTGATTAGCTCCACGATTGTTCAGTTGGTTTCCAAATCTTTCGTAGCCTGGGTTTCGAGTTCGGATTCCACGGTTTATCGGATGCCTTGTATGCAGCGCATTGACAGGCTTCACGGCTCTGTCATTGGAAAATTCATGACCGAGCTCTTTGCTTGAATCGACCTTGCCATCTGGTTCGGAATTTTCGGATCTTATGAAATCCAAATGCTTACCGTGATCGATGATGCGTTCTAAATTGTTTCCCAAGACATCCGAAATCTCGTAAAGTTTTCTTGATATTTCGGGGATAGAGCGCCTGAGCAAAGCTTGCAACAGCTCCTCTTCCCGTTGCTCCGGACGAAACTCGCAAAATTTTACCTGTCCTTCGAGGCGTAAGACCCAATCGGTGAAAGTTTCATTGGAACTCATACACATATCACGAAACTTCATACGTTCTTTAGTATGATCACAAGTTTGGTTGAAGTATTTATTCAACCCAGAAACGGTAGCATCATATATGTCACTTTTTGCATCTGTAACGAGCTGTTCTTGCAACTCGATGATGTTCAAAAGAAAACCTCCAGCGAAAATTTTCATCCCAGTCAACTTGGTTCGAGAGTCGACACGAGCCTTACAGGAAGCAATTCTCTCGAATTGATCCCGAAACCTGATCCACTCCGCCTTGCGACCGTTTGCTGCTAGTGCCCCGTCGAATGGCTTCAATGGCCAAGCTCCAGCCAACCAATCGGCAGCAAATCCGGCTCTACCAGTCGTTTCTTGGGTGATTCGCTTTTCGGCTGGGGCAGTTGGACGTGTTGGTTTTTGGCCTTCATTTCCAAAACCAACTCCAGAATCAATCGTTTGCGGCATCGTCAAAACATCTTCTTCATTGAACATGCCATTCGCATGCGTCTCGTTCTCGGATTCTTCGGACATCGAAACGTCGCTCTCATGCCAAAAACCACTCATTTCCTACAATTATTCAATTGTTATTGAAATCTCGTCGAACTTGCACCGGGAAATTTCTACTTACGATCGATGGAATGAAACCAATCTGGCTCACAAAATATCCTCGGAAAAATCACTGCAAAATAGACCACAAACTTGTGCTATTCAACACTTTGCTGCTTGAAAAAAAAAATCCTCGCAAAAATCTCGGCTAAAACAAATAACCAACTTATGCACACCACAGACGCTTGCTAAGTGGCGAAAAAAAAACCGTTGAGTTTTCGTCTGTCGCAATAGTGTTCCCTCTCTTTCAAACTACTTTCTCTCTCACGTACACTGTACTGAGCGAGGGAATAAAACATGCGGATCGAAAATCCAATCCACATTCCCGAGAGAGTAAGAGAGAGTGGCAGGGAACAAGCTGTCACAATGAAAAGGCTTTTTCTTACAGAATGCGGGATAACTTCACTCTCAATTTGGTATCATGTCTCCCACAAATTATGAAAATGGTTCAACATGTGCGCAAGCGAGATGCAGCACACAGTATATAAAATGACAGATTGTAAAGGATTCTCTGTGAGAGGGATTGACTGTTTTGGGGCTCATCCTCAGCCTCAACTTGAATCAACGACATCGATTATTCTCCTTGAACTGTCCGTATAAGAATATTTTCATCACTCTCACACATAAGAATTTTTCCATTCCAAAGGCACGCGCACTTTTTTTTTCTGGGCAACACGAATCTGAACCTTTACTATCGGCATGAAATTTTTTTTTCTCCAATGAATGACTTACGAAAAAGCACTCAATATCAACGCTGTTTTCAGTATATTGAATCACAATTTGTCCAGGAATGAAGCCAGAAAGGAACATTTGATGTCGAATTTATTTACATGGCTAAGAGCTCTGCGAAATTTTATACTGCTTGTATGAAAAATAATTCGGGCAATGAGCTTCACCTCTGCGCCATTTTCCGTCCACTTTGAGAATCAGGGAAATCACTTGTCGTCATAAAATACCATTGGCAATGAGCTAGAACTCTGCGCAAGTGTGAATTTTCGTATTGCATTGACCATGAGCCAGAGCCTCGGTGCAACGCATTAGTTTTACAAAGTTTTTTTTTCTGATCGGCAATAATATTGGGTCCTCTGGCTATGAGCAAAACTCAGCGCAAGGAGAAACATTGACCATGAGCTTCCTCGGTGCAATGCTAAAACGATCAGGTTCTTTCCTTCGAAACTATCGGACTTTGCCTCCTCTGGCTATGAGCAAAACTCAGCGCAAGGAATGGGCTTTCGTTCTGGCAGGTTCGCCAAAATGTGGTAACCGCTCTACTCCACTATCCAATGAATACTGACTCGGGTTCGGGTTCTGTTATTCGGCGTTTATTTCTTTCTTACACTCTAATTATCGTTTACGTATTTCAAGCTACAAACTAACCAAATACAGGATACCACACCCCTAAGCATCAAATTCTAAACAGAGACGAAATCGATTTTAAAATCAAAGTTAAAGTATTCTGATAAATTTCTCCAACCATGTTTTACATTCATAGGTGTCCAGTACTGGTTTTAAAAATATGAAACATGTCACATTTCCATTAACAGAAAAAATATTCGAAAAATATTGAAAAAAGTTATCAATCTTACCCCGGATTACGGTACTGAATTTCCCCGGGTCCCCCGGAGGCTTAATCCGGCCCTGACCCTTACGCTTCGCGTTGCGAACCGGTCTAGAGTTTATGGGATTGTCCCTAGCTTTGGTTAAACCTAGGAACACGGGGCGTTCCTAAATCTTTGAGTAAACCTAGAAGAACGGGAGCGTCTTAGAGACAAAGTTCAGAACTCGGAGGCCGCCTTCTCACGATGCGCGTTCGAACTACAATGATGTACGATCCTACGCTTTACGTTTCGAAACCAAAAAAATAAATTTGGATACAACATTTGTTGAGAATATTTCTAACCAAATATTTTACTGCAGAGTGTTTCTACCGCCAAAAAGACAATCCACGAAAAGGCTCATACCGCAAAAAATAACACCGCCAAACAAGGACATTTGCCAAATGGTAAACCGCCAAATCGACCAAACCAATAGTCTTAGTAGCGCAAATAGTTCATTCTTATCACTGTTGAGCAATCTTTTTTCTATTATAATCAAACATTAATTTACGAATGAGTCATCCAGATATTTTCCTTTTTTTTAGGAACGCACTCAACGGGAAAATGTAGATACTCTTCTAAAAGAACGTCCGCATGAGCTTCATTCAATGCACCAATATGTTATTGTACAAACAAACTATCAAGAACATCTATCATCATGTTATTTATCGTTTTATCTACAGAAACATTTAAAAGTGACACAATTTACCATTTGAAATTCTAAAACCGTTCACCAACAACCTGCTACATTCTAAATCAATCCTTTTTCGCTATCCGTAGCTACTAATTGGTTTGGATTGTAAACTCAATTATTGTGATGGGAAGCTATGAGCGTGTTATGACCAATCATCAGAAATGATTTCCTATCTTGAAGAACTGGTTACCTCCTTGAGTTCTAAATGGACCTATTTCTACTTTCTCTTGGTACAAATGTCCTTGTTATTTGTAATCACTCAACTGGCCACGCATGTTAAGAACTATGAAACAATAAGGGCATGATTCTCGATGTTTTTGTCATTGTGACGTTTTAAAATTAATTATATCGTAGTTAAGCAGAGATTAATATTAAGTAAGACAGTAAAATTAACTATATTTCTAAAATTCATAAGCCAACATCGGTTACAAAACATTTCGGCAAAATGTGTCGCATGTAAGTTCGTTTGTATACCTTTCGAAAAAGCTAAACCTCTACCAGGTGAGACGAATGCGTAATTGAGCTGGTTGGATCGGTTCAGTTCAGTTCAGTTGAAATGTGTATAGAAAAACTGCCCGCCACAAATGGAGGTCACAAAACTAGTCGAATGTTGAATTGAATATCGTTGATCGAGTTTCAAATTTCTTCCGTGTATGGAGATAAGTTTTCTCACTCGTCGTCTTGTACCGGTGTGTTCCTTCGAGGCGATTCGAGTTCTTGTTCTTGTGACATTTGTTTCCGCACCTCTTCCGGTATGTCGTCGATAAAGGTCACTGACCGCGCCCGTTGGAAGGCGTCCGGGCTATCCACACTGCCAGTGCTTTCCGTGTCACGAGCCTCGGCTGCAGCATACTTTCGCTGTAGCTTTTTCTGCTCATAGCTTTCCAAATGCTCGATGTTGATTCCCGTATCACGAGTGATTATGTCGCGCCTTTGACGACCTTTCATTAGGATTTCGGCAAAACTGGCTACTGGGGGAAGCTCATAGCTGTCCAACACTTCTCTGGCCTCAGATTCAACCCGAATGTAATCGGCAATTTCTTCTTTGAACTTGCCCATCTGTTGCTCCAGCATTTCAGCTCTGGTGACAATTACCTTTTCAACTGGCACAAGTTGGGACTTTATTTCCTTGTAATCTTTTTCGACGCGTGCCAAGTCATCCTCAAGGGCCATCGATTTTTCGGCATTATACCTTCTTCTTTCTTTTTCCGGTTGCATTTCTTTGGCCAATTGCTGGGGACTTATATTGCGTCTGGCCATCATGCTCTTCAACAAACGTTTGTAACTCTGGTTCTTCCACTTTGCATCCAAGCGTTTTGAAAGATCGACTCGTTTCTCAGCATCCTGAGTGGCTTTTTTCTTCGCATCTTCTGCTGCTTGACGTTTCAAAAACTCATCATGCTCCTTTTTCTCAATCTCCATTCGTTCTGCCAGTTCTTTGGCCTCGCGTTTCGTCTTCAACGTTGCCTCGATGCTTTCCTTGTGCGCTTCGTAGTACGATTGAATCCATGATTCTTGACATTCTTTTCGTGACAGCTCATGTTGAATCAGTTTTCTGAATTTCTAGAAGACAAAAAATATATAACTGTTTTAATAAATGATGAAAAATAATCTTTTCAATTATGTATAACAAAATTTAGGTTTAGTGCATGTTGAGGAAAACTGTAATCCGATCATAGTAGTCATAGGAATACTTGTTAGAAACTTCTAGACTAGTAAAAATATAGTTAGTGTTACTTTGGAGTTCAATCTGAACAGACGTCTTTCATTACGCCACTAACTCACAAGAGGTTTTGGGACCCAGTCTGGAAGATGTCGAATTCAAATCCCGGAATCGAAAGGCTTGTCGGTAGGGAAAATTGGAGTACCTGGAAGTTCGCCGTAAAAACGTATCTTGAAGTGGAAGAACTTTGGGATGCAGTCGAACCAGGAAGAAAACCCGACGGAACACTGGAAGATGTTGATCCCGTTAAGGACCGGAAGGCACGTGGCAAGATCATACTGTTTTTGGAACCGGAAAACTATTATCATGTTCGAGACACAACCACAGCTCGGGAAGCTTGGACGAAGCTGAACAACGCGTTCGAGGAAGGTGGACTCACGCGAGAAGTTGGCCTGCTTTACAAGCTCATCAGAACCGACCTGGAATCTTGTGGGACCATGGAAAGTTACGCGAACCGTATGATTTCAACATGCCACCAGTTAAACGAAATTGGATTTCCAATTCCTGAGAGATTCGTTGGGGTGCTGCTGTTGGCCGGGCTACCGGAACGGTACCAACCGATGGTGATGGCGCTCAAGAACTCGGGAACGGCCATAACGGGAGATTCGGTGAAAACGATTCTGTTACAAGAAGAGTCGTTGCCAAGTGAAAAAATAGCTTTCGTTGCTAAGGGAAAAAACAGTGACACACGTGGTGGTTACCATAGCAACAGCAAACAGAAGCAAAATTTTTCGCAGCAAAAGGGTCCGAGATGCCGAAAATGCAATAAGTATGGACACGTTGCAAAGTGCTGTCCCGAAAATCGTCAAGGTAAAAAAGCGGATGCATTTTGTACGGTTCTGTCCACCATCCAAGCATCAGGGGAGAACGATTGGTACCTGGATTCGGGAGCCACACGCCACATGACGAAAAATCAAGCGTTGCTGAAGGATGTTCGGTCGTCTAGTGGTGTGGTGGTTGCGGCCAATAAGGAGACAATCCACATCAAAGGTTGTGGATCGAGCACCTTGTATCCGGTTTGCCAAAAGGATTCACAAGGCATCGTGGTGAACAACGTGCAGCTGATTCCAGATCTTTCCACCAATCTGCTGTCGGTGGTTCAAATCGTCAAGAAAGGCTACAAGGTTGAGTTCGATAACTGTGGTTGCAAGATTTTTAACCCGGATGGAAAACTGATTGCTACTGGTGTCATCGAGAATGATCTCTTCAAGTTGGATCAATCCAAATTGTCCGGAAAAGCAATGCTGTGTTCTCCTAGCGCTTCGTTGGAGGTTTGGCACAAACGGATGGGTCATCTGGGTTTCGGAAACATCAAGAAGCTGACCAGCATAACAACAGGTGTCGAAATCAGCAGCGACGAGCATCGTGATTGTACCATTTGTCCGATGGGTAAACAGACTCGTTTACCGTTCGGAAAGTCTGGATCAAGAGCTCGAGAACTATTGGAGGTTATTCATTCCGATATAGCCGGTCCAATGGAGGAGCCATCGCTGGGAGGCAGCCGCTATTACATTTCGTTCATTGACGACAAATCACGGCGAATGTGTGTGCACTTCCTGAAGACGAAATCTCAAGATGAAGTCCTTAGCTGTTTCAAGAAGTATCAAGCGTGTGCCGAGCGTCAATGTGGCACGAAAATCAAAATCCTGCGAACAGATAACGGTAAGGAATTCGTTAATAATGGCTTACAAAGTTATATTCAGGCTACGGGCATCAAGCATCAAACTACCGTCCCGTACACACCGGAACAAAACGGGCTGGCGGAGCGCGCCAACCGAACGATAGTCGAGCGAGCCCGGTGTATGATTTTTGAAGCGAAGTTACCGAAATCGTTCTGGGCTGAGGCTGTTGCTGCTGCGGTTTATCTGGTGAACAGATCCCCCACGAGTGGCCATGCGATGACACCCGAGGAAGCGTGGAGTGGTAAAAAACCAGACCTCTCTCATGTGCGCGTGTTTGGAACGAAGGCGATGGTGCAAGTACCCAAACCTAAGCGACGGAAGTGGGACCCGAAAGCTCGAGAATGCGTGCTGACTGGTTTCGAAGAGGATACGAAAGGTTATCGGCTGTACGATTCGGTTTCGAAATGTTTCCAGATCAACCGAGACGTGAGTTTCATTGACGAGTGTTCTGGCGAGTGTCCTTTGTCATCGAAACGTAAAGCTACCGTTGTACCATTGGACGAATCGTTCGGTGGTCTCAGTGAGGAAACGACTGTACCTTTAGGAATCAACGCTGCAAGCGATGCTGAGGTTGATGGCGAAAATTCTGATGACGATCAGGATACATCAACAGAAATTTTTGAAGATTGCGATAATGTTGAACCAATTCCTTCTACCAGTGCCGATGTGACCGTGCTCTCTCCGCAACAATTCTCAAATCCACCTCGGTCACAGGTGTTGAGGCGCAGCGGTCGGGAGCACAGACTGCCAGGCAAGTACATTGATTATTCTGTCAAATGTAAGGGTTTACCCGTTTCAAAACTTACACAGGCATATTCCGACGTACCGAGCGAGACGAAGGCATCCGATGACGATGGACGAGCAGTGGAACCGAGGAATTATTCCGAAGCGATGGCATCACCACATGCAAGTTTCTGGAAGCAGGCCATGGCAGATGAACTGAAGGCGATCCATTCCAACGGCACCTGGACACTGGTTGACCTCCCGCCTGGACGCAAACCGATCGGATGCAAGTGGGTGTTCAAAGTTAAGCGAGGACCCACTGGTGAAGTGCTGCGGTACAAAGCGCGCCTGGTTGCCCAAGGGTTTAGTCAGCAGTATGGAACTGACTACGACGAAGTGTTTGCTCCAGTCGTTCAGCAAACCACATTCCGAACATTGATGGCAGTTGCAGCGAAGAAAGGCATGGCTGTGAAGCATTATGATGTCAAGACCGCATTTCTCAATGGTGATCTTGAGGAGGAGATTTTCATGCGTCAGCCAAGCGGGTTTGTTCGGAGTGGCAGTGAAGGCAAAGTTTGCAAGTTGAAGCGAAGCTTGTATGGACTGAAGCAAGCAGCCAGATCCTGGAACCAGAAGCTTCATGACGAGTTGTTGGGCAACGGCTATCGCCGGTGTAAGGCAGACATATGTCTTTATCGGAAACATGAAAATGGTCATTGGACATTTTAGTCTACGTCGATGATCTGGTGATTGCATGCGAGGATCCGTCGATGATCGAAAGGTTGGTCCTTGGACTGCGGAAGGTGTTCGAGATTAGCGACTTGGGTGACATCCGATTCTTTCTTGGCTTGGAGATCGAACGAAACTCGGATGGTGATTATTTCTTGAGTCAACGCAAGTACATCCAGGAAGTTGTGAAATCAAGTGGATTATCCGACGCTAAAGTTTCTAAGATTCCCTTGGACCCTGGGTACATTAAGTTGGAAACTCGTAGTAAGCTTTTAGAAGACAACTCCGACTACCAAAAGCTGATTGGAAAGCTGCTGTACATCGCAATAAACACCCGTCCCGATATTTCGACTGCTGTGTCCATTTTGAGTCGAAAAACGAGTTGCTGCACACAGGAAGACTGGACTGAGATGAAGCGTGTGGTACGATATCTAAAGGGAACCGAAAAATATCGTTTGAGATTGAGCAAGCAGGGTGAGTCTGGCATCGTCGGATACTCGGACGCGGATTGGGCGGAGAACAGAGAGGACCGTAAATCAAACACCGGATTCGTATTCAAGGTGAATGGAGGTACCGTGAGCTGGGCATGCCGCAAGCAGTCGTGTGTGAGCCTGTCGACTGCCGAAGCTGAATTTGTTGCGTTATCTGAGGCGGTTCAAGAGGCACTTTGGCTCAAACTGTTGCTGCAGGAACTCAACGACGAACCCGAGAATTTGGTTATCCTGGAAGACAACCAAAGTTGTCTGAAGATGTTGGCAACGGAGAAGCTGAGTCGGAGAATGAAACATATCGCAGCAAGGTTTCATTTCACGAAGGATTTGATGGAGAAGAAGAGCGTGAGCTGCGTTTACTGTCCGTCTGAGGAAATGGTTGCAGACTTATTAACGAAGCCGCTTCCGAGGATCCGGATGGAGAAGTTAGCGTTAATGATCGGTCTTACCGTTTAGGAGGAGTGTTGAGGAAAACTGTAATCCGATCATAGTAGTCATAGGAATACTTGTTAGAAACTTCTAGACTAGTAAAAATATAGTTAGTGTTACTTTGGAGTTCAATCTGAACAGACGTCTTTCATTACGCCACTAACTCACAAGAGTGCATAACAGCTGATTAAAAAAAACGTGATAATTATTCGATCAACAAAAATTTAGCATTATATCATTTTTGTCATTTGTAAAAATGACAAGAATGATAAAATAATAAAAATTTTAAAAATGACAAAAAATTAAAAATCACAAAAATTATCAAAATTACAAAAATGATAAAATGACAAAATAAAATAAACAAATATAAAAAATAACAAAAATTGCAGAAATAAAAAAATAACAAATATTACAAAAGTAACATAAATTACAAAAAACCACACAAATTACAAAAAATACAAAAACTACAAAAATTGAAAAAATTACAAAAATTACAAAAATTTCAAAAATAACAAAAAATACAAAAATTACAAAAATTACAAAAATTACAAAAATTACAAAAATTACAAAAATTACAAAAATTACAAAAATTACAAAAATTACAAGAATTACAAAAATTACAAAAATTACAACAATTATAAAAATTACAAAAATTACAAAAATAACAAGAATTACAAAAATAACAAACATTACAAAAATTACAAAAATTACAAAAATTACAAAAATTACAAAAATTACAAAAATTACAAAAATTACAAAAATTACAAAAATTGCAAAAATTACAAAAATTACAAAAATTACAAAAATTACAAAAATTATAAAAATTACAAAAATTACAAAAATTACAAAAATAACAAAAATAACAAAAATTACAAAAATTACAAAAATTACAAAAATTACAAAAATTACAAAAATTACAAAAATTACAAAAATTACAAAAATTACAAAAATTACAAAAATTACAAAAATTACAAAAATTACAAAATTACAAAAATTACAAAAATTACAAAAATTACAAAAATTACAAAAATTACAAAAATTACAAAAATTACAAAAATTACAAAAATAACAAAAATTATAAAAATTACAAAAATTACAAAAATTACAAAAATTACAAAAATTACACAAAAATTATAAAAATTACAAAAATTACAAAAATTACAAAAATTACAAAAATTACAAAAATTACAAAAATTACAAAAATTACAAAAATTACAAAAATTACAAAAATTACAAAAATTACAAAAATTACAAAAATTACAAAAATTACAAAAATTACAAAAATTACAAAAATTACAAAAATTACAAAAATTACAAAAATTACAAAAATTACAAAAATTACAAAAATTACAAAAATTACAAAAATTACAAAAATTACAAAAATTACAAAAATTACAAAAATTACAAAAATTACAAAAATTACAAAAATTACAAAAATTACAAAAATTACAAAAATTACAAAAATTACAAAAATTACAAAAATTACAAGAATTACAAAAATTACAAAAATTACAAAAATTACAAAAATTACAAAAATTACAAAAATTACAAAAATTACAAAAATTACAAAAATTACAAAAATTACAAAATTACAAAAATTACAAAAATTACAAAAATTACAAAAATTACAAAAATTACAAAATTTACAAAAATTACAAAAATTACAAAAAATACAAAAATTACACAAATTACAAAAATTACAAAAAATACATAAACGACTTAATTACAGAGAAAATCTACGTTTTACAACTTCTTTACAGAAATATTTAAAAAAAAATGTATTTTTTTTTGTAAATGTGGTCATTTTCTGTCATTTTTCTCGATACAGCTCATATCTAGTTTCAGGTAAAAAGTTCTCACCTTAATCTCATTTGGAATCGGTTCAGAAAAACTGCTAGGAATGGTCAGAAGACGAATGTTGCTATTATAGTCCGCCACAGCTAGAAACTTTTTCGAAGCAGACAACATGTGTTGTGATAAGTAAGTGAGAATATTGCCGCCCAAGCTTATCACTATACACGGTGTGTCGATTCGAACTGTTAAAATATAAATTTTAGAATTACTATCGCTTTTATCGCATTCAAAACAACTTACCGGAGGTATCCCAAATTTCTAAATCGCCCTTACTGTCGGCAACAAAAAAAACAGAGGCGCGATCCAAGCTCCATCGGCCTGCCGTTACACGGGCTTGACGTTTTCTCCAAAATATAGCTGATGAAACACAATCTTCACTCCATACAGCCAGAACAGATCCACCGATTGTCAGAAAAATCTCCGAACAAAATGGATTACGTTCTACAAGCAAAATTGGTCCATCGTGGATAGCAGCAAATTTTACCTTGCCCTTCATCGGTTCCTCATTAGTCGTACCACCCTGGTCAAAGTCGTGACCTTCCCAGTGCCCCCCAATTATATCGCCCGTTAGGCTTCCGAAAATCATTTTCATACGGTATTCGATCTCCACGGGATTTGCTTTATGTTCGACTTTCGTGCTTATATCACTTCGCTTGTAATCTACACTTACCGGAGAAAATTTATAAATCGCTTCATCTATTGACAAAGATGTTATAGGGGTATCGCATTTAATACGAAATATCGGATAGAATACATTGTCCAAAGCTTGATACGGAGACATTGATCCGTTCATCACTGTTTTTGAAGTTTGAGGAATCTTTTTCAAACCTGCCACTGGCAAGTCTAGGTCCCAAAAACTGATTGATCCATCAAGTGATGCCGTTATGATGAACCGGTGTAGTTTATCCGTAGACACTCTAATCTGCCCCGTCGTAGCACAAAAGTAATTTCTTGGAAGCCACTTGATGATAGTAATCGGTCTTCGTGATGATTTGTCCATGGCGCTGATGGCTGCTGGCTCTACATTCCGATCAATTTCTTCAACCTGTGACCAGCCCATAAGTTTCCTGATTTCAATACGATTTTCTAGCTGAGTGGGCGTCATGTCCTCTTCCGTTTCAACGCGTTGAATTTGACCTTTGATATCCCAAATAATAAGCTGACCGGTAACTAAACCACCAATCAAGAGATCACTATTGTACGGACAAAACGATAATGCCGTAACTTCTCTATTTGCCCGTAGCTGAAGTTTGTTAACAAGCGTTTCGTCGAATCCCCACATGAGAACGGGACATTTTTCGAAAACGATTCTGTTCACCATGTCAAAAGAAGATTTTTTCTGTTCATCATCGACGATTGTACAAAGTGTTTCAAAGTTATAGGAAGCCACGAAAATTCCGGAATATTTTGGATGCCATGCCATGCTGGACACATAACGATTTCCACATTTTGGTCTATCGGCAAAGCACAAACATTCTTCGAAAATCGGCGTAATGTATTTATGAACTCTTCGTTTCGATATGAATGGATAATCATTACGATACATATCAACCTGATTGAATTCCAGCGTTTCAAGCAGTTCGTTGACGTAACTATTAGGCTGTATGGAAGATCCATCAGTTTCTGCTGTAGTCGTTACTTTGTTTGCTGCATCTTTCCCATCTTCGGAAATTTCGTACAAGTACTGAGACCAGGCATTTGTAGGAAACGTTGGATCTGTCTGTTGAAATTGATGCTTTTTCGGAGGTCCCGTCTGTATGCAGGAATCGATTTGCTTGCGCTGTATATTACTGAATCGAACTTTGCCAGGAACAAGTTCCACATAACCATCCCTAGCGTCTTTCACCAAGCGAAGAGTGAATTCAAAGTTGCACCGTTTCAAAGGAAAAACGCTTTGTGTTTCGAGATTCACCACATTAAACCGTTCGATAGGTATGAAAGATTTGACCTAGAAAGAGAACAATTCAGAATTTTAAAAAATCTGTAAATACGCTATAATGAACACAAAGTTAAAAAAGTTAAAATTCTAATCCAAAATTCAAAATTCAAAATTCAAAATTCAAAATTCAAAATTCAAAATTCAAAATTCAAAATTCAAAATTCAAAATTCAAAATTCAAAATTCAAAATTCAAAATTCAAAATTCAAAATTCAAAATTCAAAATTCAAAATTCAAAATTCAAAATTCAAAATTCAAAATTCAAAATTCAAAATTCAAAATTCAAAATTCAAAATTCAAAATTCAAAATTCAAAATTCAAAATTCAAAATTCAAAATTCAAAATTCAAAATTCAAAATTCAAAATTCAAAATTCAAAATTCAAAATTCAAAATTCAAAATTCAAAATTCAAAATTCAAAATTCAAAATTCAAAATTCAAAATTCAAAATTCAAAATTCAAAATTCAAAATTCAAAATTCAAAATTCAAAATTCAAAATTCAAAATTCAAAATTCAAAATTCAAAATTCAAAATTCAAAATTCAAAATTCAAAATTCAAAATTCAAAATTCAAAATTCAAAATTCAAAACTCAAAATTCAAAATTCAAAATTCAAAATTCAAAATTCAAAATTCAAAATTCAAAATTCAAAATTCAAAATTCAAAATTCAAAATTCATGATCCAAAATTGTCATTTTTAGTTTCCAATTTGTACATTGTATTTCGTTTTGAATTCTCAATTCTGGATTTAAAGTTCCTTATTCTTAATTCTAAATCAAAATTTAGAATTTTCAAATTCTAAATTCTTTACTCAAAATTCTTTCTACAAAAAAATTTCCTGGTTCCTCAATTTTATGGGAATTATTCATTCGTAATTTAATTTTTTCAATTGAAAACAAGACAAGAAATTTTATGATAATGGCGAATTTTGAATCAGAATTATGTACGCCTCAAAATAAGAGTAATTGTAATTGTTATTGTAATTTTATTGAGTAACTATAGCCTTCTTTATTACCACATAAGGTTAAGAAAACTATGAAGAAGCGGTTTAACATTGGGGAATCAACGTAACTACAACACATTATAAACTAGAGTAATAATTTTTACGGCTTAAATGTAAATGAGTCAACGTCTGGAAAAAAAAATTGCTGTAATTTTACAGATGCTGTGTACCTACGAAACTTTTTTACCTGTTCATGACTTCCACTATCGTTCCACTTCTTAGCTTTTTTCTTGAGAACACTTCGGGCTTTGTGTCTTTCGACCATTTCGAGTCGTTTTATCAATTCACTTGCATCTTTAGCTTCCCTATCATCGACAAATATCACAAATGTATCCTCTTCGGTTGAAAGTTCTGGTGAATATCCAACCAGTATTAGTTTTCCCGCTTCAATAGTTTTAAGTTTTTCCTTCAACTCCAGTTGAACCGCATTTTTGCCAAGAATGTGATCCTCCAAAATATCCTTCTTGATCTGCTTCCATGGGTGCTCAGCACTTATCGTAACCCCAATTTCCATACCGATTTCCGCCTGAAGATCGGGACTGATAACCATACGAGTCGCTTTCGGAAAACTAATCAATCTTTGTCTAGCTTCTTCCTCATTGAATCCGAAAATCATGGAAATTTCTTCATCTTCCGATGAGTCAAAGTCCATATTGGTATCGGATTTATCCGATTTTTCCGACTTGCCATCATCGAAACCGCTGATGGATTTGAGATGGCTCATCTGGCTTATTTGCCTTATTTGACTCATTTTTATCCAAGAATTATATTTCTGTGATCTCAGAGAGTTCTATTTATAAATCACTACTTTTATTTACTACTTTGTTTTCTTTTGTATACAACCGTCGCTAAGTTGTTTTTTTTCCAGGCAACTGTCGTTAATTTGAATGTGATAACACGTGCATGCAAAGATGGCACATGCGCGACCCAAGTTTGATTCTAATGGCACGGTGCAAGGATTTGTTGTGGGTTTATTTTATATTCAAGGCACACATGATGAGTATTTCTATCTCACAGAGAATTTAGAAAACCTTGATGGATATTTTTTGTCTTCACTTTTTTCTATTAAGATTTGGCCATGAATGCTTTATAAATTTTTACTCATTTTATTCCAAACTGAAGAGAAAAACGAAGCTTCAGTAGATTAAATTTTAACTATTTCAAAGCGAATTCACACCGACAATTTTAAATGAAGATCGGAATCCATGAGCTACGTTTTTAACACTAAACGTACCGGAGGCGGTCAAATGACGGTTTTTGAACTTTAAACGATGATTACGCCTTATATAATTGTTTTTTTCGCAAATTTAACGACAGGACTATTTTTGTTTTTGAAATGCAAGTATTTTTGCGTTTTTAAATTTTTTTTAAGTGTTACGGTTTTCGTAGCGTTGTGATGTGTAGCGAATCATACTGGAACAAATCAACGAATTCCAGGACTCTCTTCTGCTGGTGTTCGTTGATTTCGAAAAGGCATTCGACCGACTTAACCATGAAAACATCTGGGCGGCTCTAGGGCGACGAGGGGTCCCAGAGAAACTAGTCCATCTCATCGAAGCACAATACGAGGCATTTTCGTGCAAGGTCTTGCACGATGGTGTCTTGTCCGAACCAATCCCGGTAACTGCTGGAGTGAGACAAGGATGTATCTTATCACCGCTACTTTTCCTCATCGTAATGGATGAAATTCTGACTGGATCGATTGACTGTGCACCGAACCGAGGATTGCCGTGGAATCCTTAACAATGGAGCAACTGAACGACCTTGACCTGGCAGACGATATTGTTTTGCTCGCCCAAACACAACAAGACATGCAGAGCAAACTCGACGACCTCACCGAAAGTTCCAAGGCAGCAGGTCTCAAAGTCAATGTCGGAAAGACCAAGTCGATGGAGATCAACACAGGAAATCCCTCCAGTTTCATGGTAGCTGGGCAACAAGTTGAGACAGTGGAGTGCTTCCAGTATCTTGGTAGCCAGATAACGCCTGATGGTGGTACCAGAAAAGACATCGAAACCCGGATCAGAAAGGCCCGATTTGCGTTTGCGAGTCTCCGAAACATCTGGCGCTCACGCCAGATCTCTCTACGAACAAAAATCCGAATCTTCAACTCAAACGTCAAATCCGTATTGCTGTACGGGTGCGAAACTTGGTGCACATATGCGGTGACGACGCGAAAACTGCAAGTATTTGTAAACCGCTGCCTGCGGAATATCATCCGCGCTTGGTGGCCTGGCAACTGGATCTCGAATGAGGAACTACATCGCCGGTGTCATCAAAGGGCGCTAGAAATCGAGATTCGGGAACGTAAGTGGAGATGGATCGGGCACACGCTGCGAAAAGATGAAAACGAGATTTGCAGAGAGGCGCTAGACTGGAATCCAGAAGGACATCGAAGAAGAGGTAGACCCAGAAACTCGTGGCGGCGAAGCCTAGCCGCTGAAATCCGAACTGTCGACGATAATCTTGACTGGGACCAGGTGAAGACGCTGGCTCCGGATCGTCAACAGTGGAGGTCTTTTACCACGGCCCTATGCACCGGAGGATCGGCGCGGGATCATTAAGTAAGTAAAGTAAGTTACGGTTTTCGAATAACGCATGTGGTATACCTATTCATACCGCGAGCGGTCAAATGACGGCAAACACTGGTTTCGCTAAAACTCCCTTGTTTCTCAACCGATTTCTACCAAATTTATAGTTTTGAAAAGCTTATAATTCGACTCAAATATGTTTTTCAGACAATTTTCAGCTACAATCAATAACTTTAAAGTTATTTACAGTACAAGAAAAATTTTCTGAAAAAACATGCTTCAGGAAAAAGGTTGTAAATCAGTTATTAAGTGCTCGAAAAAAATTTCACTTAGTGCCTGAAAAAGCTGAAGTTAGAAGCTATATGTTGCACATACGGAAATTTTTTTAAGAAATTTTCTAAGATCATGGCCACAAAAAATGTAAAAAAGTTGTGTAAAACCCGTACTTTTCAATCAATCAACCGCCAAAGCTGTTCCTGTTACAGTAGAAAATTTTGAAAAAGTGAATTGAAAAGTAGACGTAATTTGTCACATTTTGGCATCTTTAGATTTTTGAGATACGAAATACATAATTTATGACGACTTTTCAAAGTTAGCTGTTTTTCGAACTTTTTATCAATTTGGATTGTCTAAGACAATTCCTACACCTAAGCTCAGTTTTGCACTGGATTTTGAGTACGTTAACGTAAGGTTTAGGCAATAAAACTATATGCAAAAGAAAGCTTATTTCATACCGGTTCTAGTGGTGTAACTGCATTGGCGGTACAATGCTTGGCAAAAATATCATAAATAAAACAGTGAACTAGTTTCTGAATTTTGAGAAGTCAGCACAAATTCTTGCTTGGCAGAACGGGCGCAGTGGGTGGTAATATCTCAAAGCTATTTTGCACACGAAGCACGGGTGAAAGGAAACGAAAAAACAAACGAGCATTCGCTCAAATTTTCTGGTTTTACTTTCAGAAATATATTTATTGGCCCTTATTCTGCGCCGCGCGTGACGTGACGCTTGTCACCTCACCTCGGAGTCACCGTGAGTTTTGTCACCTTATTCCCGTAGTCGATGTGGGTGAAGTGACAGAGGTGAGTGACTGAATGAACACAATGGTAGAATTTGTTCTGTATTGATTTGTTTTCGTTCGCGCTTCGAGTTTTCCAAACTGATTTTTAAAGCGATTAGTGATAATTCCGGTTCGCAAAAGGCCACCAACGAGTCATAAGGTGACAGCAAGCAACTTAAGAGAAAAAACGGGCATTTTTGTGCGTCCTAAGTGGAGAAAGCTGAAACCGGAAACTCCAACAAGAAGGAAAAAATAACAATCGACAGCTGCTGCTGCAACCAACAGGCGGATTCAAGTAAGTAAGGTGATTTTTCTTTTGTATACCGCTTGGCCAGAACAGCTTCCGGAATTTGTGTCATTACACAAATTACACGATATAAGCGATTAACGTGATTTTTTTTGTTTTCAGTGGTGCTGCCGATCTAGGTGCTTTCCCTGAGGTTATCACCGTGACATGCCGGAAATCATAAGCCCACAGCCCAGTCGCCAATAGGGATTATGGAATGCCGAGCACTGGTATCGAAGTCAACAAGGCTGCAGCAGCACCAGAGGGCAGCATTGGTTGGCAGTTTGTAGTGGATGCGAAAATTTGATTAAGTTTCTACCTCGTCATTACCGGAAACCATACCGGCAATTCTCCCTTTTTAACCATAAATTTTTTTGTTGATTGTCAGATCCGATTGCCGTTTCAATTCAGCAATTCAAGTTAATTCTGAACCCACAATTCGGTTTTAAATTGAATTTATAACTGATTCTTTGCAACCTACAATTTTGATTGAATTTCTAACAACTCCGCTTTACAGTAATTTTCGTTATATTTCTTTTTTTTTTTACTCGTCATCACCTAGAAGGTACCGCCAATTGTCACCTTAAATCGTAAAGGTATGAACCAAATAAAGATGTTACAAAAAAAACTTATCGGTAACAAACAGTTTGAAATTTAATTCAGCCAAATTGAGCAGAAATCCCTAAAAAACCCCTCAACTCCAACACGTTTATAAAAAGAAATTTTCGTCGTTTAAAATTTGATAGATAATTGAAAGCTTTAAAACATGCTGGATATATTTTTTGATTGATTTCTAACAACTAACAACTCCGGTTTACTGTAATTTTCGTAATTTTTCATTTCATTTCCATCTCGTCGTCACCTGAAAACGTACCGACAATTGTCACCTAAAATCGTCACCCGAATGCGACGATTCTCACCCACGGTGACTACGAGAATAGGGTAAGAACTCACTAAGTTCATCCGAAGTGACAACCCGGTAAACTTGAATCGGCAGAGAGGTAACTCAAATCGCCAGAGAAATCGATACGATCTCTCTGGCGATTTTGCATCATTATATCGGTAGAGAGGAACTCACCATATGCGTGTCTCGGGCGTGAGTACTACGAGATCTGAGTAGAAATGCTTAGCCCGCCCCAAGAGAGCGCGATCCGAATTGTGCTCGTGCGTTCCTATCGTGGTGTGTGTGTTCGGCTCAGATCTGTCGACGCATGCCGAATAATTTCCGTTACAGTGGTGTTGATTTGATAAAGAGCATACAAAACGCTATTTCCCAAATTAATGCTTTATTGGATTAATCCTTTCGGAACCCGTTACCCGCATTTTTTTTCGTTTGTATGCTTCACATTTTTCCCGCAGCGTACAAAACAATTAAATTTATATTTACTGATCTAATCCGTTGTTTTCAGAAAACTTTGGACAACAGTGTTTAGTTTAGTTTTTTTGTATTGTATTCCTTTTTCCAAATTTTAAAATTTGAATTTCAAATTTCTTTTTCAAAATCTTCTTGTATTTTTAATACCCGACTGAGAATTGTTTAATAGCAAATAGATATAATCAGAACAATACAATCAAGCTTCAAAAAAGGGAATTTTGATTCATACTTTCTACATATCAAACTTTTGACTTAAATACAGAATTTTAATTCAAATTCTGAATCCAGATTCTTGTTCGGAGTTATCGACTGTGATTCTTATTTGATGTTTTGGTTATTGGATGGCCAACTCAGTCTTAAAACCCATTCAACAACCAAAACATTGTAGGCTGTAGGTATCCAGATTCAGAATTAAGATACAGAATTAAGATTTAGAATTTAGATTTAGAATTCAGATTCAGAGTTCAGATTCAGCTTTCAAATTTAAATTTTAGATAAAGGTTTCCGTGTCAGATTTCAAATTTAGAATTCAGATTCCGATTTCAGATTTATTTTCCAAAATTTTGATTCAGATTTATATTTAAAATTTCAGATTTCAGATTCAGATTTCGAATCCAGATTTCAGATTCAAATTTCAAATCCAGAAGTCAAATTCTCATATTCAGTTTTCAGATTCAGATTTAAGATTCAGCATTATCAGATTTTAGATTCAGATTTCAGATACAGATTTCGGTGTCTGATTACAGATTCAGATTCGGCATTATTGAGATTTCAGATTCAGGTATCAAATTCAGATTTCAGATTTAATATTCAGATTTAGCTTCAGATTTCAGATTCAGCTTAATTCAGATTTTTCATTCAGATTTCGGATTTAGAATTCAAATTCAATTCAGATTCAGATTTTAAAGTTCAGATTCAGAATTAAATTCAGGTTTCAGCAAATTCAGTTTTTGAAGCAAAAATCGTATCCAGAGTTAAGATTCAGAATTCACATTCTTTTCCAGATTGGTTATTTGTATTTTTACCAGAACATACGCTGATTTATATTTTGGAATATTCTATGATTTTTCAAATGGCATTCTTTGTGTGTTTTTTATTGAAATTTTTTGGGTTGGGGCTTATCTTATTCAAATAAATTTGAATCTGGTTCTACATTGATTGTTTTTGTTGTTGTATTATTAACTAGATCTGAATGGAAAACAAATAGTTCAAAGCCCTGGTTAAGTGATATTTGAAAAATAGAAAATTTTCTTCTGAAAACGTATTCCATTTAAATTATTTATTCATACATAAATACATATGTACATCCATAGCAAAAATATCATTTTTTAATAACAGATTGGAACCTAAACATTTACAGATTTCAATTTTTCGTATGGTTTTTTTGTTTTTCGGTATACTGCATCGTAAAAGTTTTTAGAGGCTTTAGAAAAAATTGTAACAGCTTCACAATTTTTTTTTAAAATCATAATATTTCTTAGGAGGACACCCTGAAATATCGCAAGAATCCGAACAAATATTTTGAAGTGTGATTTCTTTGAAGCTCTTGGATATTCTCACCAGTAAAAAATTTTTGAAATGATATTCGTTTTTATAAAATATAATATGTCACTTACCGAACGTTGCACCTTATTGGCGATGTCTTACATTTTCTCTCTACACTACACTACACTTCACATAACACTAAACTTTCTCAACACCTTAAAATCCTTCGTTTAAAAATTTACCGCCCGTTATCATCCGACCGCACCACACGAGGGTACGTCAGGAACTGACTATGCTTTGCTTGGACACAGTTTATTCGAAACGAGTAACCCGGTGAGGTAATAATATGAATAATATCAGACGAGCAGCCGTCGCCCGTCAGCCCAGTTAAGCGGGCCATAGACTACACAAATTGGCCTGTACAAATTCGATGATTCCGCGTCGATTGTTTGATCTATGCTCGCCCACACACTATACAAACATATTTCACACGAACACAAATGATTGCTGGCGAAAACAGCAACAGCTACAAAAAAAACCATCTCCACCCCGGCTGGGAGAATGTTTTGTACAAAATATTTCGATCCCGACCGATTTTACTCCAACCGTTTGGGCGCTCATTCAAGCAGTGCCATACACTATGCAAATCGTGCTCACAGCGACAAAATTTCATCGAATTTCATCGCATTTGTACAAATGTTGTGTAGTCTGTGGCCCGCTTTAAGTTCTTCAGAAAAATGCTCCCAAGGCGAATAAGAAGATATATCGGCCACGGTGTGCGCGAGTGTCGCCGAAATATAACCGTTTTTTCCTAAGTCGGGATACCCAGTACTCAATTTTTTGAATTCTCTGTCGATTTTTGAGAGGACGCGCTTACTGGGAATCCTCACCTAAACCGACTGCTGGAATAGAGTGACTTGGGTGACTCTACTATCGTCACGTCACTCGAGGCGCAGAATAAGGGCCATTATATTATTGTCAAGCATCACACCGCCAATGTAGTTACGTCACTAGAACCGGTATTAAATTTTCTTTCTTTTGCATATAATTTTTTTGCCTAAACCTTACGATAACATACTCAAAATCCAGTGCAAAGCTGAGCTTAGGTGTAGGAATTGTATCAAAAATCCGAATTGATGAAATGTTTGAAAAACAGACATCTTTGAAAATTCTTCATAAATTATGTATTTCGTATTTTTAAAATCTAAAGATGCCAAAATATGACAAATGACGTCAACTTTTCAATACATTTTTTTAAATTTTTCTACTGTAACAGGAACGGCTTTGGCGGTTGATTGATTGAAAAGTACGGGTTTTACACAACTTTTTTACATTTTTTGTGACCATGTTCTGAGAAAACCTTTAAAAAAAATTTCCATATGTGCAACATATAGCTTCTAACTTCAGCTTTTTCAGGCACTAAGTGAAATTTTTTTCGAGCATTTAATAACTGATTTACAACCTTTTTCCTGAAGCATGTTTTTTCAGAAAATTTTTCTTGTACTGTAAATAACTTTAAAGTTATTAATTGTAGCTGAAAACATATTTGAGTCGAATTATAAGCTTTTCAAAACTATAAATTTGGTAGAAATCGGTTGAGAAACAAGGGAGTTTTAGCGAAAACGGTGTTTGCCGTCATTTGACCGCTCGCGGTATGAATAGGTATATACAAAGTGTCGGTATGTTTAGTGTTAAGTATCCGTGTTTGGTTGCTGCAACGAGTTGCAGGTTGTAGGTTTACCATTTACATATTATGGAAGACTTTGAGACGGTTTTAAAGGTTTTCGCTAACAAGGGTTTAGTGTTTGTGTATATTATTGACATCAAGCAATAGATGCACAGTGTCTCTGATGGAACCATTTTATTTATCAAAATTAATCCATCGGGGATTCTAGAACATTTTTTTTTATTGAAGATTTGTTAACCGTTTTAATAATTCTTTCAAAGGAAAAATCATACTAATCACTGTGAAAACAATTTTCATATCTTTACTCTACAATCTTATAACTCTACAATCAATAACCGAGTTGGAAGAATACTATTTCTGGTCAATCAGTGGTACAATCAGTGATGAGAAGTTTTATTAGATTTTTCAATTGAAATAATAATCCCTCTTTTTGTGACATTCCAACTCTTTTCTCTCAATTTGTATCACTTCGATGTCTTCTACAAAGTTATAGCCAGGGAAATTTCTTATTTAATTAATGACATATTGAGTTGAATTATAACGCTTAAGGTATGACAAGCGTTTTCACAGTGATTAGTATAATTTTGCATTTGAAAGAAAAATCTTTAAAAAAAATAAAATGTGCTATAGATCCCCCGATGAATTATTTTAAATTTGGGTTCAAAAGAAAGGGGCAAGGCTCAGCTTTCGAATGGTGCAAAATTTAGCGATGATTAGTTTTGAAAAATAAAGTTTCACTCAGAGACACCGTGAGATGGCAATGGATGAGATCTTGACTGGACCGATTGACTGTAGACCAAACCGAGGATTGCCGTGGAATCCTTCGACAATGGAGCAGCTGAACGACCTTGAAAATGCAAACTAGATCGAAATCACAATCATTTCTAGAACCAAAAGCATGCCATCATAACATCCCAAGTAACCATTAAGCCGTAAGAAATGGCTCTATTTTGGCACTATAGTCGTATACAGAACATACATCACAGTGCCTGTCGGCCTTGTATTTTGATTAAGGGCTGTTCAAAAGCCACTTTTGGCCTGTAAATCGGCCGTTGTACTGCTTGTCCCCACTTTTTAACAACGCCTTTTGCAAAATGTCAAAAATGACAGGGAGTGAAAAAGAAAACAAAAAACGGAGAAAAAAAATTTATATCAATTTTTTTGTCCTTCTCTCCCAGGGGAACTTTTTTTCCTACCAACCTCTTCTAACTCATGGTTACATCATAGTCGAGTAGAAAGTGGACTCGAACTCGGAACTTCTTCAACCTTCTACGACTAATTATGTATATTCTAGAGACTCTGCTTCATGAACCATTACGTACTCACAGCAAATACAGTAAAAAATTGTGTTCTTAAATGAAATATGCAGGATTTTCGGAACCGAAGGCAAATTTAGAAAAAATAAAACTCTGGAATGAACAATTTATTATATTTGTACGACGATGTGTGGGGCAAAATAACATGACAATACATTTTATCCATCAGTTAAAAACTTTTATGGCTATTCTTATTCTGAACACCTTAAACGCTCGGTCCCTGTTGGTCGGAACGGTGTACATGATTCCCTGGGTTTCACTTATGCTAACGTTTCGATGATTGCCATACCGGGTCGTCGACGAAACTGCCGACAATCTACAGAAAAAGTTAGCTCCTTCACCTTCCATCCGATATCTCAAAGCATTGGATGTTTTGGACGAATTCCGGAAAATGGATTCTTTTGAGAATCTCTGCTGGCACTTTTAGGGCATCGACGGCACCCGGCTTCTGCGAGTCATCTGTGCTTCTGGCTGGTTAAACCTTTCCTGCGTGTCAATTGTGATCCGGAGAGGAAGAATAAAAAACAATTCGATCACGAAAATTCGATTTGTTTACATTTAGTTGATTTCACTCAAGGAATATTTAAATAAGGTAGTGTCGAGAGCCATATTGGATTTTTTTTGTGACGTCACAAAAACGAATGTATCGAAAATTTATATGCGAATGGCAGAAATTTCAAAGAAAAACATATTTTAGAACAAAAATTAACTCCAATTACATTTTGATTGTGTTGTAAGACCTCTATTTCACTATGTTATGAAATTTTCTGGTCCTTTGAAGATTGCATTATATTTTTTTCTCATTTTAATATTGAACGCAATCTCATCTTGAAGCTAAAACGTTCAAAAACGAAGATAAAATCAACTTTTAAAAGGTCTAGCTGGTAGTTATTGAGTGTTCAACTGATTGCCATGATTTTTATCCAATCGGTTTACCATATTCAATTCTTATGTAGAACCAGGGATGATAACTGTCCGAATGTCATTCGACATTTTTCTGAAGCCTAGAGCGACATTCATCAGTACGAAAACGACTGTCGCAGTCATGTCCTTTTTGGATTTTGTGAATGTCATCGCTAAGAAATTCCTAAGAAAAAATGTCAAATAACATTTGGGACGAATGTCACAGCTTGCATCGAGACAGTCATAGTCATGGGAAAAAATGTTACGATAAGCTGATGAATGTCGGTCGTTGCATCGATAACATTTATAATGGCAAATGTTATGGCGACATTTAACATTTTGAATGTCACAGAATGTAATCGTAACATTCATCAGAATCAAAATGAAATGTTATTAAAATGACTGTCGCGACAGTCACAACGGTTCCTTGCTGACTTTGCCGTGTGGACTGGCCAATCTGGCCGGTTCCGGAATCCGGAAAATCAAAATGATCAGATTTTAACTTGCGACACATCATTGGAAAGCTCTTGGCCTGCATATAATAAGAAATGATAGGAAAAGCGGTTCGGGGCCATCTGGTCCTGGCCACGGCTAATCTGGCCGGTTCCGGAATCCGGAAAATCCAAATGATCAGATTTTAACTTGCGACACATCATTAGAAAGCTCTTGGCCTGTACATGATGGGAATTGATAGGAAAAGTGGTTCGGGGCCATCTGGTCCTGGCCACGGCCAATCTGGCCGGTTCCGAAATCCGGAAAATCAAAATGATCAGATTTTAACTTGCGACACATCATTGGAAAGCTCTTGGCCTGCATATAATAAGAAATGATAGGAAAAGTGGTTCGGGGCCATCTGGTCCTGGCCACGGCCAATCTGGCCGGTTCCGAAACCCGGAAAATCAAAATGATCAGATTTTAACTTGCGACACATCATTGGAAAGCTCTTGGCCTGTACATGATGGGAATTGATAGGAAAAGTGGTTCGGGGCCATCTGGTCCTGGCCACGGCCAATCTGGCCGGTTCCGAAACCCGGAAAATCAAAATGATCAGATTTTAACTTGCGACACATCATTGGAAAGCTCTTGGCCTGTACATGATGGGAATTGATAGGAAAAGTGGTTCGGGGCCATCTGGTCCTGGCCACGGCCAATCTGGCCGGTTCCGAAATCCGGAAAATCAAAATGATCAGATTTTAACTTGCGACACATCATTAGAAAGCTCTTGGCCTGTACATGATGGGAATTGATAGGAAAAGTGGTTCGGGGCCATCTGGTCCTGGCCACGGCCAATCTGGCCGGTTCCGAAATCCGGAAAATCAAAATGATCAGATTTTAACTTGCGACACATCATTGGAAAGCTCTTGGCCTGCATATAATAAGAAATGATAGGAAAAGTGGTTCGGGGCCATCTGGTCCTGGCCACGGCCAATCTGGCCGGTTCCGAAACCCGGAAAATCAAAATGATCAGATTTTAACTTGCGACACATCATTGGAAAGCTCTTGGCCTGTACATGATGGGAATTGATAGGAAAAGTGGTTCGGGGCCATCTGGTCCTGGCCACGGCCAATCTGGCCGGTTCCGAAACCCGGAAAATCAAAATGATCAGATTTTAACTTGCGACACATCATTGGAAAGCTCTTGGCCTGTACATGATGGGAATTGATAGGAAAAGTGGTTCGGGGCCATCTGGTCCTGGCCACGGCCAATCTGGCCGGTTCCGAAATCCGGAAAATCAAAATGATCAGATTTTAACTTGCGACACATCATTGGAAAGCTCTTGGCCTGCATATAATAAGAAATGATAGGAAAAGTGGTTCGGGGCCATCTGGTCCTGGCCACGGCCAATCTGGCCGGTTCCGAAACCCGGAAAATCAAAATGATCAGATTTTAACTTGCGACACATCATTGGAAAGCTCTTCGCCTGTACATGATGGGAATTGATAGGAAAACTGGTTCGGGGCCATCTGGTGTTCAAACAATATTTTTGTATAGTTGGATTTCCTGTTTGTTTTTGTCATTTCATTGATTAAACACAGCTTTTCTTTTTATTATCTACTTAATTATTCATTAGATTAAACATTCAACGATCGAAACGAAACGACACATTATAAAAAACTATCTTGGGGATCATCTGAATCTTCAGATTCATCTCCATGAATCTTGTTAAAAATTTCCTTATTCGTTCGAATGAGTAGTAGGTCGGAAATTGTTTGCGGAGCCAAGCGAGTGCGATGTTCTGTGAACAAAAGAGCGAAAGCGCTGAATGTTCGCTCAACCGACACTTGATTGCTTGGCACCGCAAGCAACACCATCGCCACCTCGTACATCATAGCATTTGTTGACTTTTGGGCTTCCCAATGCTGCCAAATATTGTATTGGTATCCTCTTCGCACTTCCAGATCTAGTTTTAGGATACTTTGGTCTATATTCTGGTCGAGGTTGGGGATATCAGCACAGGGAAGGCTACTTTCACACACCTCGGCCAAAAATTCGTCCATTTCGTCTGGTGGATCCATTTGAACATTTTGAGTAGGAGACGATGGAGTTGCCTGTGGTGGTCGCATTCTTTCGATCCGCTTCGCTATTGATTTTATGAAACTCTGTAAAGATAGTTAAATACGAATGTAATACAGTGGCGGAAAAAATTCTAAAGTTTATCTTATTTATCCCATTTTGGCATCATTCGATTTTCAGAAAACGTTAGAAAAATTCACAATTTTGAAAACCCGCTGACTTTATTCCAATATTTTTCATATTGAAAGAGATGAGAGAGATGATGCAACATTTCCAATACTTTGGAAAAAAAATCCATGTATATATATATATATATATATATATATATATATATATATATATATATATATATATATATATATATATATATATATATATATATATATATATATATATATATATATATATATATATATATATATATATATAAGTTATATTTTGATGGCCGAGTTTCGGGTTTTTAAAACTAAAACTAAACTACACTTCACGACTGACTATTAACGACTGCCTTTATTCAACATTATCTTTCACTGCACAACTCCCGTTCACACGTTGGTTCTGCAATCCGATGCCCCACCGTCCGGTCACGTAGTCCTGGGAACGATTAATTGTCGAATCAGCTAAGATGGTGCTGATGATGTTGTCGCTGTTTCTAGGGAAGCCAGTGTTTCTGCTAATTTGTGTTGCGCTTCCGTCAACCTGTCGATAACTACCCCCTCCCTACGAAAGGAACGTCCCGTTCCGTATGTTCTAAGAATCAGCAACACGATGATGATTACCGTTGCAGTGCCAATTAACGAGAAGCTTCCGATCAATTTCCAAAATTTCAAATCCAGGTGGTATTGTTGCAGATAAACGTGATCAAGCCTTTTCCGGTTAGAAATAGTTTCAGCATTAATTTTCTCCAATTCATATAATTTGTGTTGTTTCCAATTGATTTTTAAATTGTGGAAAGCTCTTTCGATGATATCGATTGGACTTTCAAGTTCGTTGTTCGTAAAGTTTTCTTTGTCGAATATAACGGTACAATTGGTGAATGAAATGAGAACATTTCCATTTATGGTTCTGTTATCTGGACCACAAGTTGATTCTAGCGTCTGATCTTTTGCATTTCTGATCAATATCGTATTATCATTAATAAGTTCCTTGGATGTCTCATTCTGTACCACATAACGGCTAGTGGTTTGTTTTCCATCAATGAGGGATGCTAAGCATTCATCATTAAGTTCTTTTAGATAGGCTGCTTTCTGAACAAAATTGTCTGGTTTTTCAGTAATGTACAATTTACTGGCGGTTTTCAAGATGTGCGTTGGGTATTGGTACAAAATGCGGTTATTTGTTACGAGTGGAAAAATTCGCATAATATCCGATGTTGTCGAGTTTTCCAGTAACGGAACGTGCATAAGGTACAGAAGCATTTTAGAGCTGGTTACAAACTTTGGTGTGACAAACTGTAAAGCTTCATCGGGCAGATTTAAGTTTACTCCTTGATCCTGGATTAACTCTCTGATCGCCAAAATTTCTCGAATCGACAATATTCTGTTATGTGTTATCGATAATTTCGATAACATGATGGCATCTTGGATGTCTTCGAGCATTTTGTTCAGAATGTCTGTATTCATAATTGCGGTGATGATTTCAATGTCATTTACCATAATTTTGTTGAAATTCGCTTGTAACATAACTTCCTTGATGGCGTTAGTCAGGTGCTGAATACGCTTGTCGATGTTCTCGTTAACTTTAAATTGTTGATTGTTTTGATCAATGAGGTCGTTCATGGTACTGTTGATGACTTGAAGGTCTGCGGCGTCCGGAGTCCCAGCAATCCATTTCCAGATCGTTCCAATAGTGTCCCATCTTTTCGAGCGGTGATGTGTACGTGGTTTCAATTGATATAGATTGTTTTACAATTGTTTTGCCTTATATTTAAGGATGTTTTTAGTGGGTTGTTAGTTTCAACGTTATTTCTATAGGAAAAACTTATAAGTGTTTCTGTCGCTTCTTCTATTGATGATAAATTTATTGGATGTACTATTTTTATTGTTCCAATTTGGATTTTACATTCTCTTTCCTTTACTAGTAAGATTGGGTCGTTTCCAAAATGTTTGATAGATAATTTTTGTGCTTGACAGAAGCATAATGCTATCATGAGTAGTGCTACTCTGTTATTCTAAAAATAAAGAAAAATATGTATTAGTAATGGATTAGTACTATAATGACATTTCATTTTTTTTTCTGTCTTCCTCCTCGGGTTTATGACTCTGCTTTTTATTGTAACAATTGTCGTAGAACTTTATTTCTGTTCAAACGAATCTTGATAGAGGTGTTTTTTTTTTCAATTCAGTATGCATCCTCTCCGCCCTTCGAAAAAAAATCTTGCAATTTGGAATTTTTGTTTTGACTGAATTTTTATTCCAAAAAAGTAAAATTGCAGGATTTTGTTGTGTTGTTAGATCATTAATTACTCTTTGTAAGCGATTTTGAAATTGGCAATTAATTTTTACTTGCTCGTTGTTTTCTGTTATGAAAATTTTGTTATCAATCTGAAGATTAAGGATTTTTTTTTGTGATATCTGAGTTAGATCATTATTGTCAAGGTTTCCAGTAATTCCTGTTCTGACCAAATTTAAAAAGTTTCTATTAGATGTAAATTTTGGTTTTAATTCTTTCCAAATTTGTTTAGCTATGTTAAACTTGGTTGACAAAAGTTCGATTATATTTGAGTAATTTCCAAGATATTCGATTCCATTCAGTTTCTGTTGGAGTTTCGTAAAAATGGGTTCGTATAATTCCTTTTTTTTTTATATGAAAAGTCTGTGTTGACCCGTTTTTACGAAATAGTAGTCATCTTCCAGGACAAGCTGTTCAGGGTTGTTCTCTAGGCTGGAAATGTGTATGGGCTGAGAAACGATTAGTCTAAATAAAATAGAAATAAAAAGGCTTAGAGTGATGAGCGGTATTTCCGTCTGAAAAATAAAAAAGTATTAGTATGGTTATTTTCTTATACGTTTTAACTTCATTTTGTGAAGCTTTCTTCTTTTGTCATCGATATATGTTGGGTTTGGTCAATGTGTATTATTTTGTTGATAATTATTACTTTGTTGATAATTATTATTTTGTTGAGAATTATTATTTCTATTATAATTTGGTCGGTTATAAGCCGGCCGGTTATAATTTGATCGATAATAGTTTGATGAATTATAATTTTGTTGATTAGAATGTAATTGAGTCTGTGGGTTCTTGTTTCTGTCTGCTTTTCTGATAGCAGCATTGGTTTGTTCTAAGGCGCATTCGTACGCCGATTTTAAATTTTCCGGTCGGTAGATCCGGGTTAAATTTGAGATTTCTCCCTGTAATCCATCAATGAAAGCTTGTTTGATCATTTCTTCATAATTAGCAGAAATGATTCTGGCACAGGGGCGCATCTCTTCGTTTAGATTTATTTTCGCCTGTATATCGGCTAAGAGTGTTTTACACTCTTGGTAGAATAATGTAACGTCTCTGTTACCCTGTCGGAGAGACGGTATTTTTGCCCCTAGTGTGTGCAAATCACGCTTATCCCCGAATATTTCTTTCAGTAGTGCTTTCATATTCTCCCAAGTTGAACCACAATGGTGTGCGAGCAAGGCTTCACTTGCCCTACCAATTATTTTGTCCCTTATTATGTTCTCCCACAGTGGCATCACTATTGGAACATCACTAGCCCTTACGTCCCTTAGACAGAGACTTAATTTTATCTCTACCGAATTCAGCCAGGCGGGGAGGTATTTTGCGTCCCCGTCATAGGTCGGAATTAATTTGAGCGGATCGGGTATTTTAGTTAAATTAGAGTGTGCCTGAAATTGTTCGTTTGAATTTGTCGCAACACTTGCTGAGTTAATTGAAAGCCTTTCCAGCTGCGCGCGCTGGTTTTCAATCAATGCAGCCAACTCTTCGATTCTCTGTTGTAATTCATCCGATCTAGTCGTTGGAGCCATTTTTTTTTCTAATTATGATCACTGGAAATTTTTGATACTCCAACTTTGTTTCTTGTGAAAAGTGTGCTTTTTGCTTTTTAAATTTTCCTTATTAAGGTTGAATAATCACTAAACGGTAAACCACCGTTTTTCACTTGAACTCTAGCCTAATAGTAATTAAAATGACGTACCCGGTACATCTGATTGGTGGTCCTTGTGCGGGGAGTTAATTATCTTGTTCCGATGCAAATTCACGGTAATCCTCCGCGAATGGCCGCTGCCGATCACAAAACTAAGTATTTAACTCACACACGCACTATCCTACCGCGACTGCGCCAGTTATATTTTGATGGCCGAGTTTCGGGTTTTTAAAAACTAAAACTAAACTACACTTCACGACTGACTATTAACGACTGCCTTTATTCAACATTATCTTTCACTGCACAACTCCCGTTCACACGTTGGTTCTGCAATCCGATGCCCCACCGTCCGGTCACGTAGTCCTGGGAACGATTAATTGTCGAATCAGCTAAGATGGTGCTGATGATGTTGTCGCTGTTTCTAGGGAAGCCAGTGTTTCTGCTAATTTGTGTTGCGCTTCCGTCAACCTGTCGATAACTTATATATATATATATATATATATATATATTAGACTAGTTCACTTTTCGGCTTTTTTCGCTGATCACAACGCCACTTACATGGTTTGATCCTCATTCATTTTCAAGAATTCAGGCCGAATTTGAGCTCATTTGAGTAAGTTTCCAGCGTGCGCTAGAAGTTTTATTGAAAAAAGTCCATTTTTCTGGAAAATTTTCTTAGATGTGTTCTAGAAAGCTGTTGTTAATATAAAATGATAATTTTATAGTGCTCGGTGATTGGTATGACAAGCATTCGTATGGACCTGTTTTAGATAATTGACTAAATCAAACCGAAAAAAATTAAAAATTCATAAACTACCAACTTTTACAGAAAATTTACTTACAAGTTAAGAGCTTAAAATCAGTAGTAAATAGAAAAAAAATATTTTCGATATAAACTTTTCATAAAAAAAAGCCTTATTTATAACCTTTAATTTGATGTATAACACTTAATTATCGCAACAGTACAAGCAAAGATATCCAAACATTCACATCACATTCTTTGAATCATAATGTTGTCTCCATTCAAGTTTTAGCATCATGCAATCAGCAAAACGTGGCATCAAGAGGACTTGCTTACAACTTGAACAAAGCGCGCGCTTTTTTTAACTCCTGGCCCCGTCATGGGGTACTTGATTGAATAAAATATCCTTTCTTGTGCACAAGTTGGTGTGGAGCAAACTTGAATGAAAAATATTTTATCAAATCAAATTTGTTGCATAGATATTTGAATAACTTTGCTAGCACTCTTGCGATCATTAAGTGTTATACATCAAATTAAAGGTTATAAATAAGGCTATCTTTTTATGAAAAGTTTATATCGAAAATATTTTTTTTCTATTTACTACTGATTTTAAGCTCTCAACTTGTAAGTAAATTTTCTGTAAAAGTT